>NW_027515588.1:0-75261 GCF_048772815.1 Callospermophilus lateralis
ACACTTATGATGTGTACCAAAGCCTAAAGGGGAAAGTGATCATGGCTTTTCTAAAAAAATCCATGTCCTGGTTGCCTAATGCTGTCAATTGTCAATCCTATTAGTAACTACATAATTTGTTTTTTTCCTAATTTATATATTCAAACTCAACCCTGTTGAAAATGTCTAATTCTATCACTCACTTTATACTTTGCCTGATTTCGTAAAGTTTCTATTGATATCTGCTTTTCTACATATTTTCCCCAGTTCAACATAGTGACTGACTCTTCATATGTGCTGACATTTACATTCACTCAACAACCGAAAGTCTATTGCTAAAGAACTTTTGGTCCAAATCCTATACTCACTCTTCTTCCTAAACCTACCAACTATCTTAATAATCCTACTGAATATCCCTTTTTGACTGGATGTTCTCTTCTAAATTCAATCATCCAATGTACAAGGTCCTATGCCATTGTATATCGAATTATCTGAGGCATCTTTGCAGAACATCATTCAAAGCTAAGTATCCCAATCAAGGGCAAAACCCTTCTGGGCTTCCAATCATACCTAGATTTCTGTTTTCCTACTTATATTTCACCTCTATATTCTTGTAAATATTGCAAGTTCCCAATACCATTATTCATCACACAGAATCACTCGTAACCCAAATCAAACCTGTTTTAACCCCAAGTATACACTGTTCCCTCAATCATTTTACAGAAGAGCAGGGACAGAGTGGTTCTTACAATACAGGAAAGTTGGGGACCTTCCACCTGATGAGAACCTCAAATGTCCATGCACAAATGATATCTGGAGAAGTTGTAGGCAGGTATGAAGCACCTGAGAGAGCAAAAGTCATCTTCCATGGCAAACAACCTGGTCAGGATGAAGGGATGTGTCTGAATCTGAATCTCTCTCTTCATATTGTAGAGAAGATGGACCAAACCAGGCCTGAGTGGAGAGCTGTATCCCGGGTGCCAATGGTGATATACATTCTACCTTATGAAAGTGTCACAGGAAGTAGGGGCAACCTCCATCTTATGTTACCCTTGGAAGCAACTGTTAGGACAAAGTGGTTGCCAAGGCAGTGACCTCATTCAGTTCCAAAGAATGTGACATACCTCATTTCCTTGGTGATGGAACTCTCTGAACTTGGTATCCAAGAAGCCAGGCACCCAGAGGGAGTCCCAGTCACAGTCCCAGTGGGCTCACTTGTTTGATTTACCAAAGGACAGAGTCAGTTTTCTTGGTACCTAATGATGTGAGGATGGCCAAATGCCAGGAGAGCTCTGAAGATGGACCGTTCCTGAGAAAACAGGTAGTGGCTAACCACTTTTTCCTGACATCTTCACAGAGTTGGTCAAAAAAACAAGATCTGAGAGAAGACAGGCCATTTCGGGGGAACATAGTATGGCCCACCAGTCAGAGGACACTCCGGATAGTCACAGACGTACTTGGGGGAAGGAGGTGCCTTTGTGGGAGTGGGTGTGGGTTTGTTGTTTCGTCTCATGTTCTGAGAATAGATAGAAAAGGCGGTTTGTTTGGTTTGGAGTGGACAGTTTCTAGTAAGTCATTTGACACGGCGAGTGTTTCTCTTTCTGTGTATCACACTGTGTCCGTTGTTGTAGACATTAGTAAAGAGAATGCATTAATGGATGTGTCCTGTCTAGTATAAATCTTCCCATGCCCAATATATGAATGGACTGCAGCTTGTCTTATCGATGTGCAACACCTGCTATCTTTCTAAGTTGTAGTTCTCTTCCTGAATTCTGGCCACTCTCCAGAATAGGCTCATGGATTTGTGTCCAAAATATGTACCACCTCCAAGCTCTGTGACATGGCCATGTACTGGATAGCTGAAGAGAATGGCGAGCATCTCAGAAAACTCAGATATCAGTGTGACCAGGAAAGTCTCAGTGCAGAAACCCTGCTTTGGGCCTTTTGCTTACTTATTGTTGTGTTGCACTGAATGTCAGGAAGGTCTTTGCCTCAGGCCACCCCTTTGTGAAGCCTTGATGAAAACATTTTTCAAATGGAAATGAATGGGCCTCACCTGTGGCTCTTTGCTTAATTGCTTTGGAAAGGGATGTGTCTTTATCAGCCTCTTGGGCCTGTGTGTGGCTGTGACTTAGATTCTCAGCACCTGATGGATCTTAAGAATGATCCCATGTGAGCTTCCAAAATCAAAATGGCAAAAAATTTCATTCATTGTGGATGAAGTCTCTTGCCTTCCTCTGTTAGGTTCCTGCACTCCATCAAATGACAATAGGGATTCTTTGGGTCAAATGAGTACTTCAAAGCCCTGCAGAGGTACTTGTGTTTTCGCATGACTCTAAATCACCTAAAGAATCGATACCTAAAATCAGTAGGCCTCAAAACGGAGAAACACAGAAGTATTAACGGCAGGCTTATTTGTTCACTCCTGGTTCACAGAAACGGTGTCCAGGCTACCCTGACTTTAGACAAATGAGGGGCAAACGAGCTGATTTTGGACACTGTCTTGGGCTGCGCCCCTCATGGAAACCTCCAGCCAGAGGTTAAGATGATTGACTATATGAAATAAGATGAGGGCCATGTGGGAGTGTTTGGTTTTAATTTTGGTCATTTGTGTGGCATTGGAAAAAATGACTGGGTCCACGTGGCTTGAACTCTGGTGTGATTCCCCTTAGAGACTGGTTTTGGAACTGAACTCAGAGAAGCATTGCCATGAATTTTGTTGGGATTTTAAGAGGCCACGCATGAAAGTCGCTCTTGGAAACTGAGACCTAGGCCCTGGGTGGATTTCCACAGAGGCCTGGGAATCTCAGCAAGGATATCACATGATTTTATTCTTAAAGAAATGGCAGCCATAGTTGAGAGTGAAAACACACATGGACCTCACATTGTAGACCTCAATGGGCCTGGCCTAATGTGACCTTTTGTCCACTCTTTGGGAAGCCGTGCCTGTGAGAGTTCTCCAGAGATTTCATTGAAATGAGCTTCCTCACCATTTAATGTTTGCTGAATGAACTGAAACCCACAGTGCCTCCAACTTCATGCTTGAAAAATGGCTAGATAAATACCATGAAATTTTTGAAATTCCTATGACCAGGTGGCACTGGAGAAACATTGGATGTCCTGTTGCTGATCATGAGTATACCAGAACAGTGCCTTGATTTACTGAGTTTCATGAAAATGGTGTAGAACAGAGATGCCAGAAATTTTGGAGCCTGCTGAGTAGTGGGTCTAGAGCAGTGGTGGGGAGGTGTTTGATAAAACATCCGTGGTAGGGCCATGTGGATCTACCATTGGATTCCAAATGGCTTGTAACTGACATGGTGCAGCCAACAGACCCTTATATGTAAAGGCATCTTGTTATATGGAGAGTTTTCAGAGGAAAATTAAGAATCAGGTTGATATGGACAAGGGGGCAATGGGGCAAGCTGTGAGAGATAGGAGCCTAGTTGGTGCATTCTCTTGCAGACCCTGACCCACCACACGTGACAGAACTCCCTCCAGCACTGTGTCCCAGTTTAGCTCCTAGTATTTCGTGAAACAAATACCAAACTCACAGTGCAGCAGCCAAAACACCACAAAAAGTGGAAGAGGACCAAATGGCTTCACAGTCCACACGGGGAGACACTTAGTCCCCAGTGGCCTCAGTTTACCTACAAAGAGAGGATTCAGCACTGCTTCATCTTGTTCATTGGAAAATAAGAAACCATGTCCTCCAGGTCACATAGATGCAGACCCAGCTTTGATGTTCTCACTACAGAGGAAGCCAAATCTCCTGAAAACAACATATATTTCAAGTGTGGAAGCTCAGAGGCAGTTTCTCAAAAAGTTTTTAGGCCAGCAGAGCTCCATGTTTGTGGAGTGTTTACCCTGTCCCTTAGTTTTGGAAACTCCTCTACCACCTCCAAGGTTGTGAACTCTTGAGCATTTTCCATTCCAGATATGTATTCACTGATTTTGTAACTCTTCTCCTCTAATTGTGTCTTACTTGGGGTGAAGGTAATGTCAAGGCATTGTTCTGGATGAGAGCGGGAGGATATTTGTGCAGCATATATTTACATACACATTGGATTCATTTTCCAATTTTCCATTCGAAATACTGAATCCCTGACACTAACCCATACCTAGTAGACTCAGACTATTCATCCTAATATAATGGAGAAAATTAACCCAACACATTAGAAATACAAGTACTTCAGAGGAGACATGTTGTATAGTTGGACTTGACATTTGCATTATATAAGGTAGGAGTTATAAATCTAGTCAAAATTTATTTGAAATATTCTCCATGTGTTTTAAACTTAACAAATATGTGAATTTTTGTTTCCTTTTTCTGTAGTCTATTCACACATGTATATTTATATGCATATATAGAATCCTACCAGGTATCACACGTACATTTTTGTGACGTGGCTGTCTTGGCAGATACAAATTGTGAGAAGAGTTCACTCCTCCTAAATGCTGTTGGAAATGAAAATTCAACATATAGGAGAGCGTCCTAGTAGAACAACATTATTCATTAGCTCATGTTCAGTAAAATAAATATTTTTGCATTTGTGGATGATACATATTTACTGATGAATTTCGATGGCATTTATATTGGTACTTTTTAATGTCTGTGAGTTGTGTGTGTGTGTGTGTGTGTGTGTGTGTGTGTGTATATAGATATAGATATAGATATAGATATACTCTCCAAATTTTTCAAAATATGAAATATATGTGTCTAATATACACTCTCTAAATTCATTCATGTTCATGTATGTGGATTTATAATCCACTTTTCACAAGATGATAATCAGAAATATTCATCCACCTGAAATACATATTTGTTTCCTAGTACTGAAAACTAACTTCAGTGAATGGTGCATACAAATCCTAATTATTCTACAGTAACTGACCCAGTCTAACATCAATGCAAGTAGACTCCTATGGGACATGATATGTAATTTGTCATTCATTTGTATTCGACACTGGTCATTATTGTTTCTTCAGTTTTTGCACATCACAGGATATACATTTCATCCACAAGTTCACAAATTAATAAGCATTTGTTTCAACTTTCACCTCTTCTTGCTTCAGAACACATGTATTGTCAGGGTTTCTTGACTGGTCTTTTCATGAGACTTCTTTCCAAACACATTATTTTGAATTTCCATAATCATTTTGAAGCAAACGTCACACACTCTTCATGATAAACCAAAACACAAATATTTCCATTACATATATACCTGGTTGGAATGAATGATTGTATATCAATATACGATTTCCTTTAATTTTTCAGATATCAGTTCAGTTCATTATTTAAAGTTCAAAAAAGTTATATTATTTATTCACAGTATGGTCTATTCATGCTTTTTCTCTATATTCCTAGAAACAGGGTAAACCTCTTTGTAACCCCGATTCTCATTTTACATCTTCAATATATTGCTCCCAGAAATGGTGAAAGAAATACTCATGTCACCTCATTATCACAGTAATATTCTGGACAAAAAATGGAAAGGTCACACTTATGATTGTACCAAAGCCTAAATGGAAAGTGAACATGGATTTCTAAAAACATCCATGTCCAGGTTGCCTAATGCTGTCAATTGTCAATCCTATTGGTGACTACATATTTGTTTTTTTCCTAATTTATATATTCAAACTCAACCCTGTTGAAAATGTCTAATTCTATCACTCACTTTATACTTTGCCTGATTTCCTAATATTTCTATTGATATCTGCTTTTCTACATATTTTCCCCAGTTCAACATAGTGACTGACTCTTCATATGTGCTGACATTTACATTCACTCAACAACCGAAAGTCTATTGCTAAAGAACTTTTGGTCCAAATTCTATACTCACTCTCCTTCCTAAACCTACCGACTATCTTCCTAATCCTATTGAATATCCCTTTTTGACTGGATGTTCTCTCTAAATTCAATCATCCAATGTACAATGTCCTATGCCATTGTATATCGAATTATCTGAGGCATCTTTGCAGAACATCATTCAAAGCTAAGTATCCCAATCAAGGGCAAAACCCTTCTGGGCTTCAAATCATACCTAGATTTCTGTTTTCCTACTTATATTTCACCTCTATATTCTTGTAAATATTGCAGGTTCCCAATACCATTATTCATCACACAGAATCACTCGTAACCCAAATCAAACCTGTTTTTAACCCCAAGTATACACTGTTCCCTCAATCATTTTACAGAAGAGCAGGACAGAGTGGTTCTTACAATACAGGAAAGTTGGGGACCTTGAACATGATGAGAACCTCAAATGTCCATGCACAAATGATACCTGGATAAGTTGTAGGCAGGTATGAAGCACCTGAGAGAGCAAAAGTCATCTTCCATGGCAAACAACCTGGTCAGGATG
Source organism: Callospermophilus lateralis (assembly GCF_048772815.1). Classification (NCBI taxonomy): domain Eukaryota; kingdom Metazoa; phylum Chordata; class Mammalia; order Rodentia; family Sciuridae; genus Callospermophilus; species Callospermophilus lateralis. The sequence goes on from NW_027515588.1 coordinate 6,345, forward strand.
AAGGGATGTGTCTGAATCTGCCTCTCTCTCTTCTTATTGTACAAAAGATGGACCAAACCAGGGCTGAGTGGAGAGCTGTTCCCGGGTGCCAATGGTGATATACATTCTACCTTATGAAAGTGTCACAGGAAGTAGGGGCAACCTCCATCTTATGTTACCCTTGGAAGCAACTGTTAGGACAAAGTGGTTGCCAAGGCAGTGACCTCATTCAGTTCCAAAGAATGTGACATACCTCATTTCCTTGGTGATGGAACTCTCTGAACTTGGTATCCAAGAAGCCAGGCACCCAGAGGCAGTCCCAGTCCCAGTCCCAGTGGGCTCACTTGTTTGGATTTACCAAGGACAGAGTCATTTTTCTTGGTACCTAATGATGTGAGGATGGCCAAATGCCAGGAGAGCTCTGAAGATGGACCTTTCCTGAGAAAACAGGTAGTGGCTAACCACTTTTTCCTGACATCTTCACAGAGTTGGTCAAGGAAACAAGATCTGAGAGAAGACAGGCCATTTCGGGGGAACATAGTATGGCCCACCAGTCAGAGGACACTCCGGATAGTCACAGACCTACTTGGGGGAAGGAGGTGCCTTTGTGGGAGTGGGTGTGGGTTTGTTGTTTTGTCTCATGTTCTGAGAATAGATAGGAAAGGCGGTTTGTTTGGTTTGGAGTGGACAGTTTCTAGTAAGTCATTTGACACGGCGAGTGTTTCTGTTTCTGTGTATCCCACTGTGTCCGTTGTTGTAGACATTAGAAAAGAGAATGCATTAATGGATGTGTCCTGTCTAGTATAAATCTTCCCATGCCCAATATATGAATGGACTGCAGCTTGTCTTATCGATGTGCAACACCTGCTATCTTTCTAAGTTGTAGTTTTGTTCCTGAATTCTGGCCACTCTCCAGAATAGGCTCATGGATTTGTGTCCAAAATATGTACCACCTCAAAGCTCTGTGACATGGCCATGTACTGGATAGCTGAAGAGAATGGCGAGCATCTCAGAAAACTCAGATATCAGTGTGACCAGGAAAGTCTCAGTGCAGAAACCTTGCTTTGGGCCTTTTGCTTACTTATTGTTGTGTTGCACTGAATGTCAGGAAGGTCTTTGCCTCAGGCCACCCCTTTGTGAAGCCTGATGAAAACAGTTTTCAAATGGAAATGAATGGGCCTCACCTGTGGCTCTTTGCTTAATTGCTTTGGAAAGGGATGTGTCTTTATCAGCCTCTTGGGCCTGTGTGTGGCTGTGACTTAGATTCTCAGCACCTGATGGATCTTAAGAATGATCCCATGTGAGCTTCCAAAACCAAAATGGCAAAAAAATTCATTCATTGTGGATGAAGTCTCTTGCCTTCCTCTGTTAGGTTCCTGCACTCCATCAAATGACAATAGGGATTCTTTGGTTCAAATGAGTTCTTCAAAGCCCTGCAGAGGTACTTGTGTTTTCGCATGACTCTAAATCACCTAAAGAATCGATACCTAAAATCAGTAGGCCTCAAATTGGAGAAACACAGAAGTATTAACCGCAGGCTTATTTGTTCACTCCTGGTTCACAGAAACGGTGTCCAGGCTACCCTGACTTTAGGCAAATGAGGGGCAAACGAGCTGATTTTGGACACTGTCTTGGGCTGCGCCCCTCATGGAAACCTCCAGCCAGAGGTTAAGATGATTGACTATATGAAATAAGATGAGGGCCATGTGGGAGTGTTTTGGTTTTAATTTTGGTCATTTGTGTGGCATTGGAAAAAATGACTGGGTTCACGTGGGCTTGAACTCTGGTGTGATTCCCCTTAGAGACTGGGTTTTGGAACTGAACTCAGAGAAGCATTGCCATGAATTTTGTTGGGATTTTAAGAGGCCACGCATGAAAGTCGCTCTTGGAAACTGAGACCTAGGCCCCGGGTGGATTTCCACAGAGGCCTGGGAATCTCAGCAAGGGTATCACATGATTTTATTCTTAAAGAAATGGCAGCCATAGTTGAGAGTCAAAACACACATGGACCTCACATTGTAGACCTCAATGGGCCTGGCCTAATGTGACCTTTTGTCCACTCTTTGGGAAGCCGTGCCTGTGAGAGTTCTCCAGAGATTTCATTGAAATGAGCTTCCTCACCATTTAATGTTTGCTGAATGAACTGAAACCCACAGTGCCTCCAACTTCATGCTTGAAAAATGGCTAGATAAATACCATGAAATTTTTGAAATTCCTATGACCAGGTGGCACTGGAGAAACATTGGATGTCCTGTTGCTGATCATGAGTATACCAGACAGTGCCTTGATTTACTGAGTTTCATGAAAATGGTGTAGAACAGAGATGCCAGAAATTTGGAGCCTGCTGAGTAGTGGGTCTAGAGCAGTGGTGGGGAGGTGTTTGATAAAACATCCGTGGTAGGGCCATGTGGATCTACCATTGGATTCCAAATGGCTTGTAACTGACATGGTGCAGCCAACAGACCCTTATATGTAAAGGCATCTTGTTATATGGAGAGTTTTCAGAGGAAAATTAAGAATCAGGTTGATATGGACAAGGGGGCAATGGGGCAAGCTGTGAGAGATAGGAGCCTAGTTGGTGCATTCTCTTGCAGACCCTGACCCACCACACGTGACAGAACTCCCTCCAGCACTGTGTCCCAGTTTAGCTCCTAGTATTTCGTGAAACAAATACCAAACTCACAGTGCAGCAGCCAAAACACCACAAAAAGTGGAAGAGGACCAAATGGCTTCACAGTCCACACGGGGAGACACTTAGTCCCAAGTGGCCTCAGTTTACCTACAAAGAGAGGATTCAGCACTGCTTCATCTTGTTCATTGGAAAATAAGAAACCATGTCCTCCAGGTCACATAGATGCAGACCCAGCTTTGATGTTCTCACTACAGAGGAAGCCAAATCTCCTGAAAACAACATATATTTCAAGTGTGGAAGCTCAGAGGCAGTTTCTCAAAAAGTTTTTAGGCCAGCAGAGCTCCATGTTTGTGGAGGGTTTACCCTGTCCCTTAGTTTTGGAAACTCCTCTACCACCTCCAAGGTTGTGAACTCCTGAGCATTTTCCATTCCAGATATGTATTCACTGATTTTGTAACTCTTCTCCTCTAATTGTGTCTTACTTGGGGTGAAGGTAATGTCAAGGCATTGTTCTGGATGAGAGCGGGAGGATATTTGTGCAGCATATATTTACATACACATTGGATTCATTTTCCAATTTTCCATTCGAAATACTGAATCCCTGACACTAACCCATACCTAGTAGACTCAGACTATTCATCCTAATATAATGGAGAAAATTAACCCAACACATTAGAAATACAAGTACTTCAGAGGAGACATGTTGTATAGTTGGACTTGACATTTGCATTATATAAGGTAGGAGTTATAAATCTAGTCAAATTTATTTGAAATATTCTCCATGTGTTTTAAACTTAACAAATATGTGAATTTTTGTTTCCTTTTTCTGTAGTCTATTCACACATGTATATTTATATGCATATATAGAATCCTACCAGGTATCACACGTACATTTTTGTGAGGTGGCTGTCTTGGCAGATACAAATTGTGAGAAGAGTTCACTCCTCCTAAATGCTGTTGGAAATGAAAATTCAACCTATAGGAGAGCGTCCTAGTAGAACAACATTATACATTAACTCATGTTCAGTAAAATAAATATTTTTGCATTTGTGGATGATACATATTTACTGATGAATTTCGATTGGCATTTATATTGGTACTTTTTAATGTCTGTGAGTGTTGTGTGTGTGTGTGTGTATATACAGATATAGATATAGATATACTCTGCAAATTTTTCAAAATATGAAATATATGTGTCTAATATACACTCTCTAAATTCATTCATGTTCATGTATGTGGATTTATAATCCACTTTTTACAAGATTATAATCAGAAATATTCATCCACCTGAAATACATATTTGTTTCCTAGTACTGAAAACTAACTTCAGTGAATGGTGCATACAAATCCTAATTATTCTACAGTAACTGACCCAGTCTAACATCAATGCAAGTAGACTCCTATGGGACATGATATGTAATTTGTCATTCATTTGTATTCGACACTGGTACATTATTGTTTCTTCAGTTTTTGCACATCACAGGATATACATTTCATCCACAAGTTCACAAATTAATAAGCATTTGTTTCAACTTTAACCACTTCTTGCTTCAGAACACATGTATTGTCAGGGTATTCTTGACTGGTCTTTTCATGAGACTTCTTTCCAAACACATTATTTTGAATTTCCATAATCATTTTGAAGCAAAACTCACACACTCTTTATGATAAACCTAAACACAAATATTTCCATTACATATATACCTGGTTGGAATGAATGATTGTATATCAATATACGATTTTATTTAATTTTTCAGATATCAGTTCAATTTATTATGTAAAGTTCAAAAAAGTTATATTATTTATTCACAGTATGGTCTATTCATGCTTTTTCTCTATGTTCCTAGAAACAGGGTACACCTCTTTGTACCCCCGATTCTCATTTTACATCTTCAATATATTGCTCCCAGAAATGGTGAAAGAAATACTCATGTCACCTCATTATCACAGTAATATTCTGGACAAAAAATGGAAAGGTCACACTTATGATTGTACCAAAGCCTAAATGGAAAGTGAACATGGATTTCTAAAAACATCCATGTCCAGGTTGCCTAATGCTGTCAATTGTCAATCCTATTGGTGACTACATATTTGTTTTTTTTCCTAATTTATATATTCAAACTCAACCCTGTTGAAAATGTCTAATTCTATCACTCACTTTATACTTTGCCTGATTTCGTAATGTTTCTATTGATATCTGCTTTTCTACATATTTTCCCCAGTTCAACATAGTGACTGACTCTTCATATGTGCTGACATTTACATTCACTCAACAACCGAAAGTCTATTGCTAAAGAACTTTTGGTCCAAATCCTATTCTCACTCTTCTTCCTAAATCTACCGACTATCTTCCTAATCCTACTGAATATCCCTTTTTGACTGGGTGTTCTCTTCTAAATTCAATCATCCAATGTACAAGATCTTATGCCATTGTATATGGAATTATCTGAGGCATCTTTGCAGAACATCATTCAAAGCTAAGTATCCCAATCAAGGTCAAAACCCTTCTGGGCTTCAAATCATACCTAGATTTCTGTTTTCCTACTTATATTTTACCTCTATATTCTTGTAAATATTGCAGGTTCCCAATACCATTATTCATCACACAGAATCACTCGTAATCCAAATCAAACCTGTTTTTAACCCCAAGTATACACTGTTCCCTCAATCATTTTACAGAAGAGCAGAGACAGAGTGGTTCTTACAATACAGGAAAGTTGGGGACCTTCAACCTGATGAGAACCTCAAATGTCCATGCACAAATGGAACCTGGAGAAGTTGTAGGCAGGTATGAAGCACCTGAGAGAGCAAAAGTCATCTTCCATGGCAAACAACCTGGTCAGGATGAAGGGATGTGTCTGAATCTGCCTCTCTCTCTTCTTATTGTACAGAAGATGGACCAAACCAGGGCTGAGTGGAGAGATGTTCCCGGGTGCCAATGGTGATATACCTTCTACCTTATGAAAGTGTCACAGGAAGTTCTGGCAACCTCCATCTTATGTTACCCTTGGAAGCAATTGTTAGGACAAAGTGGTTGCCAAGGCAGTGACCTCATTCAGTTCCAAAGAATGTGAAATACCTCATTTTCTTGGTGATGGAACTCTCTGAACTTGGTATCCAAGAAGCCAGACACCCAGAGGCAGTCCCAGTCCCAGTCCCAGTGGGCTCACTTGTTTGGATTTACCAAGGACAGAGTCAGTTTTCTTGGTACCTAATGATGTGAGGATGGCCAAATGCCAGGAGAGCTCTGAAGATGGACCTTTCCTGAGAAAACAGGTAGTGGCTAACCACTTTTTCCTGACATCTTCACAGAGTTGGTCAAGGAATCAAGATCTGAGAGAAGACAGGCCATTTCGGGGGAACATAGTATGGCCCACCAGTCAGAGGACACTCCGGATAGTCACAGACGTACTTGGGGGAAGGAGGTGCCTTTGTGGGAGTGGGTGTGGGTTTGTTGTTTTGTCTCATGTTCTGAGAATAGATAGAAAAGGCGGTTTGTTTGGTTTGGAGTGGACAGTTTCTAGTAAGTCATTTGACATGGCGAGTGTTTCTCTTTCTGTGTATCCCACTGTGTCCGTTGTTGTAGACATTAGAAAAGAGAATGCATTAATGGATGTGTCCTGTCTAGTATAAATCTTCCCATAATTCATCCTGCCCAATATATGAATGGACTGCAGCTTGTCTTATCAATGTGCAACACCTGCTATCTTTCTAAGTTGTTGTTTTCTTCCTGAATTCTGGCCACTCTCCAGAATAGGCTCATGGATTTGTGTACAAAATATGTACCACCTCCAAGCTCTGTGACATGGCCATGTACTGGATAGCTGAAGAGAATGGCGAGCATCTCAAAAAACTCAGATATCAGTATGACCAGGAAAGTCTCAGTGCAGAAACCCTGCTTTGGGCCTTTTGCTTACTTATTGTTGTGTTGCACTGAGTGTCAGGAAGGTCTTTGCCTCAGTCCACACCTTTGTGAAGCCTGAAGAAAACAGTTTTCAAATGGAAATGAATGGGCCTCACCTGTGGCTCTTTATCAGCCTCTTGGACCTGTGTGTGGCTGTGACTTAGATTCTCAGCACCTGATGGATCTTAAGAATGATCCTACGTGAGCTTCCAAACCAATGGCAAAAAATATCATTCATTGTGGATGAAGTCTCTTGCCTTCCTCTGTTAGGTTCCTGCACTCCATCAAATTACAATAGGGATTCTTTGGGTCAAATGAGTTCTTCAAAGCCCTGCAGAGGTGCTTGTGTTTTCGCATGACTCTAAATCACCTAAAGAATCGATACCTAAAATCAGTAGGCCTCAAATTGGAGAAACAAAGAAGTATTAACGGCAGGCTTATTTGTTCGCTCCTGTTTCAGAGAAAGGGTGTCCAGGCTACCCTGACTTTAGGCAAATGAGGGGCAAACGAGCTGATTTTGGACACTGTCTTGGGCTGCGCCCCTCATGGAAACCTCCAGCCAGAGGTTAAGATGATTGACTATATGGAATAAGATGAAGGCCATGTGGGAGTGTTTTGGTTTTAATTTTGGTCATTTGTGTTGCATTGGAAAAAATGACTGGGTCCACGTGAGCTTGAACTCTGGTGTGATTCCCCTTAGAGACTGGGTTTTGGAACTGAACTCAGAGAAGCATTGCCATGAATTTTGTTGGGATTTTAAGAGGCCACGCATGAAAGTCGCTCTTGGAAACTGAGACCTAGGCCCCGGGTGGATTTCCACAGAGGCCTGGGAATCTCAGCAAGGATATCACATGATTTTATTCTTAAAGAAATGGCAGCCATAGTTGAGAGTGAAAACACACATGGACCTCACATTGTAGACCTCAATGGGCCTGGCCTAATGTGACCATTTGTCCACTCTTTGGGAAGCCGTGCCTGTGAGAGTTCTCCAGAGATTTCATTGAAATGAGCTTCCTCACCATTTAATGTTTGCTGAATGAACTGAAACCCACAGTGCCTCCAACTTCATGCTTGAAAAATGGCTAGATAAATACCATGAAATTTTTGAAATTCCTATGACCAGGTGGCACTGGAGAAACATTGGATGTCCTGTTGCTGATCATGAGTATACCAGACAGTGCCTTGATTTACTGAGTTTCATGAAAATGGTGTAGAACAGAGATGCCAGAAATTTGGAGCCTGCTGAGTAGTGGGTCTAGAGCAGTGGTGGGGAGGTGTTTGATAAAACATCCGTGGTAGGGCCATGTGGATCTACCATTGGATTCCAAATGGCTTGTAACTGACATGGTGCAGCCAACAGACCCTTATATGTAAAGGCATCTTGTTATATGGAGAGTTTTCAGAGGAAAATTAAGAATCAGGTTGATATGGACAAGGGGGCAATGGGGCAAGCTGTGAGAGATAGGAGCCTAGTTGGTGCATTCTCTTGCAGACCCTGACCCACCACACGTGACAGAACTCCCTCCAGCACTGTGTCCCAGTTTAGCTCCTAGTATTTCGTGAAACAAATACCAAACTCACAGTGCAGCAGCAAAAACACCACAAAAAGTGGAAGAGGACCAAATGGCTTCACAGTCCACACGGGGAGACACTTAGTCCCCAGTGGCCTCAGTTTACCTACAAAGAGAGGATTCAGCACTGCTTCATCTTGTTCATTGGAAAATAAGAACCATGTCCTCCAGGTCACATAGATGCAGACCCAGCTTTGATGGTCTCACTACAGAGGAAGCCAAATCTCCTGAAAACAACATATATTTCAAGTGTGGAAGCTCAGAGGCAGTTTCTCAAAAAGTTTTTAGGCCAGCAGAGCTCCATGTTTGTGGAGGGTTTACCCTGTCCCTTAGTTTTGGAAACTCCTCTACCACCTCCAAGGTTGTGAACTCCTGAGCATTTTCCATTCCAGATATGTATTCACTGATTTTGTAACTCTTCTCCTCTAATTGTGTCTTACTTGGGGTGAAGGTAATGTCAAGGCATTGTTCTGGATGAGAGCGGGAGGATATTTGTGCAGCAGATTTTTACATACACATTGGATTCATTTTCCAAATTTCCATTCGAAGTACTGAATCCCTGACACTAACCCATACCTAGTAGACTCAGACTATTCATCCTAATATAATGGAGAAAATTAGCCCAACACATTAGAAATACAAGTACTTCAGAGGAGACATGTTGTATAGTTGGACTTGACATTTGCATTATATAAGGTAGGAGTTATAAATCTAGTCAAATTTATTTGAAATATTCTCCATGTGTTTTTAAGCTTAACAAATATGTGAATTCTTATTTCCCTTTTCTGTAGCCTATTCACACATGTATATTTATATGCATATATAGAATCCTACCAGGTATCACACGTACATTTTTGTGAGGTGGCTGTCTTGGCAGATACAAATTGTGAGAAGAGTTCACTCCTCCTAAATGCTGTTTGAAATGAAAATTCAACCTATAGGAGAGCGTCCTAGTAGAACAACATTATACATTAACTCATGTTCAGTAAAATAAATATTTTTGCATTTGTGGATGATACATATTTACTGATGAATTTCGATTGGCATTTATATTGGTACTTTTTAATGTCTGTGAGTGTTGTGTGTGTGTGTGTGTATATACAGATATAGATATAGATATACTCTGCAAATTTTTCAAATATGAAATATATGTGTCTAATATACACTCTCTAAATTCATTCATGTTCATGTATGTGGATTTTTAATCCACTTTTCACAAGATGATAATCAGAAATATTCATCCACCTGAAATACATATTTGTTTCCTAGTACTGAAAACTAACTTCAGTGAATGGTGCATACAAATCCTAATTATTCTACAGTAACTGACCCAGTCTAACATCAATGCAAGTAGACTCCTATGGGACATGATATGTAATTTGTCATTCATTTGTATTCGACACTGGTACATTATTGTTTCTTCAGTTTTTGCACATCACAGGATATACATTTCATCCACAAGTTCACAAATTAATAAGCATTTGTTTCAACTTTCACCACTTCTTGCTTCAGAACACATGTATTGTCAGGGTTTCTTGACTGGTCTTTTCATGAGACTTCTTTAAAAAACACATTATTTTGAATTTCCATAATCATTTTGAAGCAAAACGTCACACACTCTTCATGATAAACCAAAACACAAATATTTCCATTACATATATACCTGGTTGGAATGTATGATTGTATATCAATATACGATTTCCTTTTATTTTTCAGATATCAGTTCAATTCATTATTTAAAGTTCAAAAAAGTTATATTATTTATTCACAGTATGGTCTATTCAGGCTTTTTCTCTATGTTCCTAGAAACAGGGTACACCTCTTTGTACCCCCGATTCTCATTTTACATCTTCAATATATTGCTCCCAGAAATGGTGAAAGAAATACTCATGTCACCTCATTATCACAGTAATATTCTGGAAAAAAATGGAAAGGTCACACTTATGATTGTACCAAAGCCTAAATGGAAAGTGAACATGGATTTCTAAAAACATCCAAGTCCAGGTTGCCTAATGCTGTCAATTGTCAATCCTATTGGTGACTACATATTTGTTTTTTTCCTAATTTATATATTCACACACAACCCTGTTGAAAATGTCTAATTCTATCACTCACTTTATACTTTGCCTGATTTCGTAATGTTTCTATTGATATCTGCTTTTCTACATATTTTCCCCAGTTCAACATAGTGACTGACTCTTCATATGTGCTGACATTTACATTCACTCAACAACCGAAAGTCTATTGCTAAAGAACTTTTCGACCAAATCCTGTACTCACTCTTCTTCCTAAACCTACCGACTATCTTCCTAATCCTACTGAATATCCCTTTTTGACTGGATGTTCTCTTCTAAATTCAATCATCCAATGTACAAGGTCCTATGCCATTGTATATCGAATTATCTGAGGCATCTTTGCAGAACATCATTCAAAGCTAAGTATCCCAATCAAGGGCAAAACCCTTCTGGGCTTCAAATCATACCTAGATTTCTGTTTTCCTACTTATATTTCACCTCTATATTCTTGTAAATATTGCAGGTTCCCAATACCATTATTCATCACACAGAATCACTCGTAATCCAAATCAAACCTGTTTTTGACCCCAAGTATACACTGTTCCCTCAATCATTTTACAGAAGAGCAGGGACAGAGTGGTTCTTACAATACAGGAAAGTTGGGGACCTTCCACCTGATGAGAACCTCAAATGTCCATGCACAAATGATACCTGGAGAAGTTGTAGGCAGGTATGAAGCACCTGAGAGAGCAAAAGTCATCTTCCATGGCAAACAACCTGGTCAGGATGAAGGGATGTGTCTGAATCTGCCTCTCTCTCTTCTTATTGTACAGAAGATGGACCAAACCAGGGCTGAGTGGAGAGCTGTTCCCGGGTGCCAATGGTGATATACATTCTACCTTATGAAAGTGTCACAGGAAGTAGGGGCAACCTCCATCTTATGTTACCCTTGGAAGCAACTGTTAGGACAAAGTGGTTGCCAAGGCAGTGACCTCATTCAGTTCCAAAGAATGTGAAATACCTCATTTCCTTGGTGATGGAACTCTCTGAACTTGGTATCCAAGAAGCCAGACACCCAGAGGCAGTCCCAGTCCCAGTCCCAGTGGGCTCACTTGTTTGGATTTACCAAGGACAGAGTCAGTTTTCTTGGTACCTAATGATGTGAGGATGGCCAAATGCCAGGAGAGCTCTGAAGATGGACCTTTCCTGAGAAAACAGGTAGTGGCTAACCACTTTTTCCTGACATCTTCACAGAGTTGGTCAAGGAAACAAGATCTGAGAGAAGACAGGCCATTTCGGGGGAACATAGTATGGCCCACCAGTCAGAGGACACTCCGGATAGTCACAGACCTACTTGGGGGAAGGAGGTGCCTTTGTGGGAGTGGGTGTGGGTTTGTTGTTTTGTCTCATGTTCTGAGAATAGATAGGAAAGGCGGTTTGTTTGGTTTGGAGTGGACAGTTTCTAGTAAGTCATTTGACACGGCCAGTGTTTCTGTTTCTGTGTATCCCACTGTGTCCGTTGTTGTAGACATTAGAAAAGAGAATGCATTAATGGATGTGTCCTGTCTAGTATAAATCTTCCCATGCCCAATATATGAATGGACTGCAGCTTGTCTTATCGATGTGCAACACCTGCTATCTTTCTAAGTTGTAGTTTTCTTCCTGAATTCTGGCCACTCTCCAGAATAGGCTCATGGATTTGTGTCCAAAATATGTATCACCTCCAAGCTCTGTGACATGGCCATGTACTGGATAGCTGAAGAGAATGGCGAGCATCAAAGAAAACTCAGATATCAGTGTGACCAGGAAAGTCTCAGTGCAGAAACCCTGCTTTGGGCCTTTTGCTTACTTATTGTTGTGTCTCACTGAATGTCAGGAAGGTCTTTGCCTCAGGCCACCCCTTTGTGAAGCCTGAAGAAAACAGTTTTCAAATGGAAATGAATGGGCCTCACCTGTGGCTCTTTGCTTAATTGCTTTGGAAAGGGATGTGTCTTTATCAGCCTCTTGGGCCTGTGTGTGGCTGTGACTTAGATTCTCAGCACCTGATGGATCTTAAGAATGATCCCATGTGAGCTTCCAAAACCAAAATGGCAAAAAATTTCATTCATTGTGGATGAAGTCTTTTGCCTTTCTCTGTTATGTTCCTGCACTCCATCAAATGACAATAGGGATTCCATGGGTCAAATGAGTTCTTCAAAGCCCTGCAGAGGTGCTTGTGTTTTCGCATGACTCTAAATCACCTAAAGAATCGATACCTAAACTCAGTAGGCCTCAAATTGGAGAAACACAGAAGTATTAACGGCAGGCTTATTTGTTCACTCCTGGTTCACAGAAACGGTGTCCAGGCTACCCTGACTTTAGACAAATGAGGGGCAAACGAGCTGATTTTGGACACTGTCTTTGGCTGCGCCCCTCATGGAAACCTCCAGCCAGAGGTTAAGATGATTGACTATATGGAATAAGATGAGGGCCATGTGGGAGTGTTTTGGTTTTAATTTTGGTCATTTGTGTGGCATTGGAAAAAATGACTGGGTCCACGTGGGCTTGAACTCTGGTGTGATTCCCCTTAGAGACTGGGTTTTGGAACTGAACTCAGAGAAGCATTGCCGTGAATTTTGTTGGGATTTTAAGAGGCCACGCATGAAAGTCGCTCTTGGAAACTGAGACCTAGGCCCCGGGTGGATTTCCACACAGGCCTGGGAATCTCAGCAAGGATATCACATGATTTTATTCTTAAAGAAATGGCAGCCATAGTTGAGAGTGAAAACACACATGGACCTCACATTGTAGACCTCAATGGGCCTGGCCTAATGTGACCTTTTGTCCACTCTTTGGGAAGCCATGCCTGTGAGGGTTCTCCAGAGATTTCATTGAAATGAGCTTCCTCACCATTTAATGTTTGCTGAATGAACTGAAACCCACAGTGCCTCCAACTTCATGCTTGAAAAATGGCTAGATAAATTCCATGAAATTTTTGAAATTCCTATGACCAGGTGGCACTGGAGAAACATTGGATGTCCTGTTGCTGATCATGAGTATACCAGACAGTGCCTTGATTTACTGAGTTTCATGAAAATGGTGTCGAACAGAGATGCCAGAAATTTGGAGCCTGCTGAGTAGTGGGTCTAGAGCAGTGGTGGGGAGGTGTTTGATAAAACATCCGTGGTAGGGCCATGTGGATCTACCATTGGATTCCAAATGGCTTGTAACTGACATGGTGCAGCCAACAGACCCTTATATGTAAAGGCATCTTGTTATATGGAGAGTTTTCAGAGGAAAATTAAGAATCAGGTTGATATGGACAAGGGGGCAATGGGGCAAGCTGTGAGAGATAGGAGCCTAGTTGGTGCATTCTCTTGCAGACCCTGACCCACCACACGTGACAGAACTCCCTCCAGCACTGTGTCCCAGTTTAGCTCCTAGTATTTCGTGAAACAAATACCAAACTCACAGTGCAGCAGCCAAAACACCACAAAAAGTGGAAGAGGACCAAATGGCTTCACAGTCCACACGGGGAGACACTTAGTCCCCAGTGGCCTCAGTTTACCTACAAAGAGAGGATTCAGCACTGCTTCATCTTGTTCATTGGAAAATAAGAAACCATGTCCTCCAGGTCACATAGATGCAGACCCAGCTTTGATGGTCTCACTACAGAGGAAGCCAAATCTCCTGAAAACTACATATATTTCAAGTGTGGAAGCTCAGAGGCAGTTTCTCAAAAAGTTTTTAGGCCAGCAGAGCTCCATGTTTGTGGAGTGTTTACCCTGTCCCTTAGTTTTGGAAACTCCTCTACCACCTCCAAGGTTGTGAACTCCTGAGCATTTTCCATTCCAAATATGTATTCACTGATTTTGTAACTCTTCTCCTCTAATTGTGTCTTACTTGGGGTGAAGGTAATGTCAAGGCTTTGTTCTGGATGAGAGCGGGAGGATATTTGTGCAGCATATTTTTACATACACATTGGATTCATTTTCCAAAATTCCATTCAAAGTACTGAATCCCTGACACTAACCCATACCTAGTAGACTCAGACTATTCATCCTAAAATAATGGAGAAAATTAGCCCAACACATTAGAAATACAAGTACTTCAGAGGAGACATGTTGTATAGTTGGACATGACATTTGCATTATATAAGGAAGGAGTTATAAATCTAGTCAAATTTATTTGAAATATTCTCCATGTGTTTTTAAGCTTAACAAATATGTGAATTCTTATTTCCCTTTTCTGTAGCCTATTCACACATGTATATTTATATGCATATATAGAATCCTACCAGGTATCACACGTACATTTTTGTGAGGTGGCTGTCTTGGCAGATACAAATTGTGAGAAGAGTTCACTCCTCCTAAATGCTGTTGGAAATGGAAACTCAACCTATAGGAGAGCGTCCTAGTAGAACAACATTATACATTAACTCATGTTCAGTAAAATAAATATTTTTGCATTTGTGGATGATACATATTTACTGATGAATTTCGATTGGCATTTATATTGGTACTTTTTAATGTCTGTGAGTGTTGTGTGTGTGTGTGTGTATATACAGATATAGATATAGATATACTCTGCAAATTTTTCAAAATATGAAATATATGTGTCTAATATACACTCTCTAAATTCATTCATGTTCATGTATGTGGATTTATAATCCACTTTTCACAAGATTATAATCAGAAATATTCATCCACCTGAAATACATATTTGTTTCCTAGTACTGAAAACTAACTTCAGTGAATGGTGCATACAAATCCTAATTATTCTACAGTAACTGACCCAGTCTAACATCAATGCAAGTAGACTCCTATGGGACATGATATGTAATTTGTCATTCATTTGTATTCGACACTGGTACATTATTGTTTCTTCAGTTTTTGCACATCACAGGATATACATTTCATCCACAAGTTCACAAATTAATAAGCATTTGTTTCAACTTTCACCACTTCTTGCTTACGAACACATGTATTGTCAGGGTATTCTTGACTGGTCTTTTCATGAGACTTCTTTCCAAACACATTATTTTGAATTTCCATAATCAATTTGAAGCAAAACTCACACACTCTTTATGATAAACCTAAACACAAATATTTCCATTACATATATACCTGGTTGGAATGAATGATTGTATATCAATATACGATTTCCTTTAATTTTTCAGATATCAGTTCAATTCATTATTTAAAGTTCAAAAAAGTTATATTATTTATTCACAGTATGGTCTATTCATGCTTTTTCTCTATGTTCCTAGAAACAGGGTACACCTCTTTGTACCCCCGATTCTCATTTTACATCATCAATATATTGCTCCCAGAAATGGTGAAAGAAATACTCATGTCACCTCATTATCACAGTAATATTCTGGACAAAAAATGGAAAGGTCACACTTATGATTGTACCAAAGCCTAAATGGAAAGTGAACATGGATTTCTAAAAACATCCATGTCCAGGTTGCCTAATGCTGTCAATTGTCAATCCTATTGGTGACTACATATTTGTTTTTTTCCTAATTTATATATTCAAACTCAACCCTGTTGAAAATGTCTAATTCTATCACTCACTTTATACTTTGCCTGATTTCGTAATGTTTCTATTGATATCTGCTTTTCTACATATTTTCCCCAGTTCAACATAGAGAGTGACTCTTCATATGTGCTGACATTTACATTCACTCAACAACCGAAAGTCTATTGCTAAAGAACTTTTGGTCCAAATCCTATACTCACTCTTCTTCCTAAACCTACCGACTATCTTCCTAATCCTACTGAATATCCCTTTTTGACTGGATGTTCTCTTCTAAATTCAATGATCCAATGTACAAGGTCCTATGCCATTGTATATGGAATTATCTGAGGCATCTTTGCAGAACATCATTCAAAGCTAAGTATCCCAATCAAGGGCAAAACCCTTCTGGGCTTCAAATCATACCTAGATTTCTGTTTTCCTACTTATATTTCACCTCTACATTCTTGTAAATATTGCAGGTTCCCAATACCATTATTCATCACACAGAATCACTCGTAATCCAAATCAAACCTGTTTTTAACCCCAAGTATACACTGTTCCCTCAATCATTTTACATAAGAGCAGAGACAGAGTGGTTCTTACAATACAGGAAAGTTGGGGACCTTCAACCTGATGAGAACCTCAAATGTCCATGCACAAATGGTACCTGGAGAAGTTGTAGGCAGGTATGAAGCACCTGAGAGAGCAAAAGTCATCTTCCATGGCAAACAACCTGGTCAGGATGAAGGGATGTGTCTGAATCTGCCTCTCTCTCTTCTTATTGTACAGAAGATGGACCAAACCAGGGCTGAGTGGAGAGCTGTTCCCGGGTGGCAATGGTGATATACATTCTACCTTATGAAAGTGTCACAGAAAGTTCTGGCAACCTCCATCTTATGTTACCCTTGGAAGCAACTGTTAGGACAAAGTGGTTGCCAAGGCAGTGACCTCATTCAGTTCCAAAGAATGTGAAATACCTCATTTCCTTGGTGATGGAACTCTCTGAACTTGGTATCCAAGAAGCCAGACACCCAGAGGCAGTCCCAGTCCCAGTCCCAGTGGGCTCACTTGTTTGGATTTACCAAGGACAGAGTCAGTTTTCTTGGTACCTAATGATGTGAGGATGGCCAAATGCCAGGAGAGCTCTGAAGATGGACCTTTCCTGAGAAAACAGGTAGTGGCTAACCACTTTTTCCTGACATCTTCACAGAGTTGGTCAAGGAAACAAGATCTGAGAGAAGACAGGCCATTTCGGGGGAACATAGTATGGCCCACCAGTCAGAGGACACTCCGGATAGTCACAGACGTACTTGGGGGAAGGAGGTGCCTTTGTGGGAGTGGGTGTGGGTTTGTTGTTTTGTCTCATGTTCTGAGAATAGATAGAAAAGGCGGTTTGTTTGGTTTGGAGTGGACAGTTTCTAGTAAGTCATTTGACATGGCGAGTGTTTCTCTTTCTGTGTATCCCACTGTGTCCGTTGTTGTAGACATTAGAAAAGAGAATGCATTAATGGATGTGTCCTGTCTAGTATAAATCTTCCCATAATTCATCCTGCCCAATATATGAATGGACTGCAGCTTGTCTTATCAATGTGCAACACCTGCTATCTTTCTAAGTTGTTGTTTTCTTCCTGAATTCTGGCCACTCTCCAGAATAGGCTCATGGATTTGTGTACAAAATATGTACCACCTCCAAGCTCTGTGACATGGCCATGTACTGGATAGCTGAAGAGAATGGCGAGCATCTCAAAAAACTCAGATATCAGTGTGACCAGGAAAGTCTCAGTGCAGAAACCCTGCTTTGGGCTTTTGCTTACTTATTGTTGTGTTGCACTGAATGTCAGGAAGGTCTTTGCCTCAGGCCACCCCTTTGTGAAGCCTGAAGAAAACAGTTTTCAAAAGGAAATGAATGCCCCTCACCTGTGGCTCTTTATCAGCCTCTTGGACCTGTGTGTGGCTGTGACTTAGATTCTCAGCACCTGATGGATCTTAGGAATGATCCCACGTGAGCTTCCAAAACCAAAATGGCAAAAAATATCATTCATTGTGGATGAAGTCTCTTGCCTTCCTCTGTTAGGTTCCTGCACTCCATCAAATGACAATAGGGATTCTTTGGGTCAAATGAGTTCTTCAAAGCCCTGCAGAGGTGCTTGTGTTTTTGCATGACTCTAAATCACCTAAAGAATCGATACCTAAAATCAGTAGGCCCCATTTGGAGAAACAAAGAAGTATTAACGGCAGGCTTATTTGTTCGCTCCTGTTTCAGAGAAACGGTGTCCAGGCTACCCTGACTTTAGACAAATGAGGGGCAAACGAGCTGATTTTGGACACTGTCTTGGGCTGCGCCCCTCATGGAAACCTCCAGCCAGAGGTTAATATGATTGACTATATGGAATAAGATGAAGGCCATGTGGGAGTGTTTTGGTTTTAATTTTGGTCATTTGTGTTGCATTGGAAAAAATGACTGGGTCCACGTGAGCTTGAACTCTGGTGTGATTCCCCTTAGAGACTGGGTTTTGGAACTGAACTCAGAGAAGCATTGCCATGAATTTTGTTGGGATTTTAAGAGGCCACGCATGAAAGTCGCTCTTGGAAACTGAGACCTAGGCCCCGGGTGGATTTCCACAGAGGCCTGGGAATCTCAGCAAGGATATCACATGATTTTATTCTTAAAGAAATGGCAGCCATAGTTGAGAGAGAAAACACACATGGACCTCACATTGTAGACCTCAATGGGCCTGGCCTAATGTGACATTTTGTCCACTCTTTGGGAAGCCGTGCCTGTGAGAGTTCTCCAGAGATTTCATTGAAATGAGCTTCCTCACCATTTAATGTTTGCTGAATGAACTGAAACCCACAGTGCCTCCAACTTCATGCTTGAAAAATGGCTAGATAAATACCATGAAATTTTTGAAATTCCTATGACCAGGTGGCACTGGAGAAACATTGGATGTCCTGTTGCTGATCATGAGTATACCAGACAGTGCCTTGATTTACTGAGTTTCATGAAAATGGTGTAGAACAGAGATGCCAGAAATATGGAGCCTGCTGAGTAGTGGGTCTAGAGCAGTGGTGGGGAGGTGTTTGATAAAACATCCGTGGTAGGGCCATGTGGATCTACCATTGGATTCCAAATGGCTTGTAACTGACATGGTGCAGCCAACAGACCCTTATATGTAAAGGCATCTTGTTATATGGAGAGTTTTCAGAGGAAAATTAAGAATCAGGTTGATATGGACAAGGGGGCAATGGGGCAAGCTGTGAGAGATAGGAGCCTATTTGGTGCATTCTCTTGCAGACCCTGACCCACCACACGTGACAGAACTCCCTCCAGCACTGTGTCCCAGTTTAGCTCCTAGTATTTCGTGAAACAAATACCAAACTCACAGTGCAGCAGCAAAAACACCACAAAAAGTGGAAGAGGACCAAATGGCTTCACAGTCCACACGGGGAGACACTTAGTCCCCAGTGGCCTCAGTTTACCTACAAAGAGAGGATTCAGCACTGCTTCATCTTGTTCATTGGAAAATAAGAAACCATTTCCTCCAGGTCACATAGATGCAGACCCAGCTTTGATGGTCTCACTACAGAGGAAGCCAAATCTCCTGAAAACAACATATATTTCAAGTGTGGAAGCTCAGAGGCAGTTTCTCAAAAAGTTTTTAGGCCAGCAGAGCTCCATGTTTGTGGAGGGTTTACCCTGTCCCTTAGTTTTGGAAACTCCTCTACCACCTCCAAGGTTGTGAACTCCTGAGCATTTTCCATTCCAGATATGTATTCACTGATTTTGTAACTCTTCTCCTCTAATTGTGTCTTACTTGGGCTTAAGGTAATGTCAAGGCATTGTTCTGGAAGAGAGCGGGAGGATATTTGTGCAGCATATATTTACATACACATTGGATTCATTTTCCAATTTTCCATTCGAAATACTGCATCCCTGACACTAACCCATACCTAGTAGACTCAGACTATTCATCCTAATATAATGGAGAAAATTAACCCAACACATTAGAAATACAAGTACTTCAGTGGAGACATGTTGTATAGTTGGACTTGACATTTGCATTATATAAGGTAGGAGTTATAAATCTAGTCAAATTTATTTGAAATATTCTCCATGTGTTTTAAACTTAACAAATATGTGAATTTTTGTTTCCTTTTTCTGTAGTCTATTCACACATGTATATTTATATGCATATATAAAATCCTACCAGGTATCACACGTACATTTTTGTGAGGTGGCTGTCTTGGCAGATACAAATTGTGAGAAGAGTTCACTCCTCCTAAATGCTGTTGGAAATGAAAATTCAACTTATAGGAGAGCGTCCTAGTAGTACAACATTATTCATTAGCTCATGTTCAGTAAAATAAATATTTTTGCATTTGTGGATGATACATATTTACTGATGAATTTCGATTGGCATTTATATTGGTACTTTTTAATATCTGTGAGTTGTGTGTGTGTGTGTGTTTGTGTGTGTGTATGTGTGTGTGTGTATAGATATAGATATAGATATAGATATACTCTCCAAATTTTTCAAAATATGAAATATATGTGTCTAATATACACTCTCTAAATTCATTCATGTTCATGTATGTGGATTTATAATCCACTTTTCACAAGATGATAATCAGAAATATTCATCCACCTGAAATACATATTTGTTTCCTAGTACTGAAAACTAACTTCAGTGAATGGTGCATACAAATCCTAATTATTCTACAGTAACTGACCCAGTCTAACATCAATGCAAGTAGACTCCTATGGGACATGATATGTAATTTGTCATTCATTTGTATTCGACACTGGTACATTATTGTTTCTTCAGTTTTTGCACATCACAGGATATACATTTCATCCACAAGTTCACAAATTAATAAGCATTTGTTTCAACTTTCACCACTTCTTGCTTACGAACACATGTATTGTCAGGGTTTCTTGACTGGTCTTTTCATGAGACTTCTTTCCAAACACATTATTTTGAATTTCCATAATCATTTTGAAGCAAACGTCACACACTCTTCATGATAAACCAAAACACAAATATTTCCATTACATATATACCTGGTTGGAATGAATGATTGTATATCAATATACGATTTCCTTTAATTTTTCAGATATCAGTTCAGTTCATTATTTAAATTCAAAAAAGTTATATTATTTATTCACAGTATGGTCTATTCATGCTTTTTCTCTATATTCCTAGAAACAGGGTACACCTCTTTGTAACCCCGATTCTCATTTTACATCTTCAATATATTGCTCCCAGAAATGGTGAAAAAAATACTCATGTCACCTCATTATCACAGTAATATTCTGGACAAAAAATGGAAAGGTCACACTTATGATTGTACCAAAGCCTAAATGGAAAGTGAACATGGATTTCTAAAAACATCCATGTCCAGGTTGCCTAATGCTGTCAATTGTCAATCCTATTGGTGACTACATATTTGTTTTTTTCCTAATTTATATATTCAAACTCAACCCTGTTGAAAATGTCTAATTCTATCACTCACTTTATACTTTGCCTGATTTCGTAATGTTTCTATTGATATCTGCTTTTCTACATATTTTCCCCAGTTCAACATAGTGACTGACTCTTCATATGTGCTGACATTTACATTCACTCAACAACCGAAAGTCTATTGCTAAAGAACTTTTGGTCCAAATCCTATACTCACTCTTCTTCCTAAACCTACCGACTATCTCCTAATCCTACTGAATATCCCTTTTTGACTGGATGTTCTCTTCTAAATTCAATCATCCAATGTACAAGGTCCTATGCCATTGTATATGGAATTATCTGAGGCATCTTTGCAGAACATCATTCAAAGCTAAGTATCCCAATCAAGGGCAAAACCCTTCTGGGCTTCAAATCATACCTAGATTTCTGTTTTCCTACTTATATTTCACCTCTATATTCTTGTAAATATTGCAGGTTCCCAATACCATTATTCATCACACAGAATCACTCGTAATCCAAATCAAACCTGTTTTTAACCCCAAGTATACACTGTTCCCTCAATCATTTTACAGAAGAGCAGAGACAGAGTGGTTCTTACAATACAGGAAAGTTGGGGACCTTCAACCTGATGAGAACCTCAAATGTCCATGCACAAATGGTACCTGGAGAAGTTGTAGGCAGGTATGAAGCACCTGAGAGAGCAAAAGTCATCTTCCATGGCAAACAACCTGGTCAGGATGAAGGATGTGTCTGAATCTGCCTCTCTCTCTTCTTATTGTACAGAAGATGGACCAAACCAGGGCTGAGTGGAGAGCTGTTCCCGGGTGCCAATGTGGTGATATACATTCTACCTTATGAAAGTGTCACAGGAAGTTCTGGCAACCTCCATCTTATGTTACCCTTGGAAGCAACTGTTAGGACAAAGTGGTTGCCAAGGCAGTGACCTCATTCAGTTCCAAAGAATGTGAAATACCTCATTTCCTTGGTGATGGAACTCTCTGAACTTGGTATCCAAGAAGCCAGACACCCAGAGGCAGTCCCAGTCCCAGTCCCAGTGGGCTCACTTGTTTGGATTTACCAAGGACAGAGTCAGTTTTCTTGGTACCTAATGATGTGAGGATGGCCAAATGCCAGGAGAGCTCTGAAGATGGACCTTTCCTGAGAAAACAGGTAGTGGCTAACCACTTTTTCCTGACATCTTCACAGAGTTGGTCAAGGAATCAAGATCTGAGAGAAGACAGGCCATTTCGGGGGAACATAGTATGGCCCACCAGTCAGAGGACACTCCGGATAGTCACAGACGTACTTGGGGGAAGGAGGTGCCTTTGTGGGAGTGGGTGTGGGTTTGTTGTTTTGTCTCATGTTCTGAGAATAGATAGAAAAGGCGGTTTGTTTGGTTTGGAGTGGACAGTTTCTAGTAAGTCATTTGACATGGCGAGTGTTTCTCTTTCTGTGTATCCCACTGTGTCCGTTGTTGTAGACATTAGAAAAGAGAATGCATTAATGGATGTGTCCTGTCTAGTATAAATCTTCCCATAATTCATCCTGCCCAATATATGAATGGACTGCAGCTTGTCTTATCAATGTGCAACACCTGCTATCTTTCTAAGTTGTTGTTTGCTTCCTGAATTCTGGCCACTCTCCAGAATAGGCTCATGGATTTGTGTACAAAATATGTACCACCTCCAAGCTCTGTGACATGGCCATGTACTGGATTGCTGAAGAGAATGGCGAGCATCTCAAAAAACTCAGATATCAGTGTGACCAGGAAAGTCTCAGTGCAGAAACCCTGCTTTGGGCCTTTTGCTTACTTATTGTTGTGTTGCACTGAATGTCAGGAAGGTCTTTGCCTCAGGCCACCCCTTTGTGAAGCCTGAAGAAAACAGTTTTCAAATGGAAATGAATGGGCCTAACCTGTGGCTCTTTATCAGCCTCTTGGACCTGTGTGTGGCTGTGACTTAGATTCTCAGCACCTGATGGATCTTAAGAATGATCCCACGTGAGCTTCCAAAACCAAAATGGCAAAAAATATCATTCATTGTGGATGAAGTCTCTTGCCTTCCTCTGTTAGGTTCCTGCACTCCATCAAATGACAATAGGGATTCTTTGGGTCAAATGAGTTCTTCAAAGCCCTGCAGAGGTGCTTGTGTTTTCGCATGACTCTAAATCACCTAAAGAATCGATACCTAAAATCAGTAGGCCTCAAATTGGAGAAACAAAGAAGTATTAATGGCAGGCTTATTTGTTCGCTCCTGTTTCAGAGAAACGGTGTCCAGGCTACCCTGACTTTAGGCAAATGAGGGGCAAACGAGCTGATTTTGGACACTGTCTTGGGCTGCGCCCCTCATGGAAACCTCCAGCCAGAGGTTAAGATGATTGACTATATGGAATAAGATGAAGGCCATGTGGGAGTGTTTTGGTTTTAATTTTGGTCATTTGTGTTGCATTGGAAAAAATGACTGGGTCCACGTGAGCTTGAACTCTGGTGTGATTCCCCTTAGAGACTGGGTTTTGGAACTGAATTCAGAGAAACATTGCCATGAATTTTGTTAGGATTTTAAGAGGCCACGCATGAAAGTCGCTCTTGGAAACTGAGACCTAGGCCCCGGGTGGATTTCCACAGAGGCCTGGGAATCTCAGCAAGGATATCACATGATTTTATTCTTAAAGAAATGGCAGCCATAGTTGAGAGTCAAAACACACATGGACCTCACATTGTAGACCTCAATGGGCCTGGCCTAATGTGACCTTTTGTCCACTCTTTGGGAAGCCGTGCCTGTGAGAGTTCTCCAGAGATTTCATTGAAATGAGCTTCCTCACCATTTAATGTTTGCTGAATGAACTGAAACCCACAGTGCCTCCAACTTCATGCTTGAAAAATGGCTAGATAAATACCATGAAATTTTTGAAATTCCTATGACCAGGTGGCACTGGAGAAACATTGGATGTCCTGTTGCTGATCATGAGTATACCAGACAGTGCCTTGATTTACTGAGTTTCATGAAAATGGTGTAGAACAGAGATGCCAGAAATTTGGAGCCTGCTGAGTAGTGGGTCTAGAGCAGTGGTGGGGAGGTGTTTGATAAAACATCCGTGGTAGGGCCATGTGGATCTACCATTGGATTCCAAATGGCTTGTAACTGACATGGTGCAGCCAACAGACCCTTATATGTAAAGGCATCTTGTTATATGGAGAGTTTTCAGAGGAAAATTAAGAATCAGGTTGATATGGACAAGGGGGCAATGGGGCAAGCTGTGAGAGATAGGAGCCTAGTTGGTGCATTCTCTTGCAGACCCTGACCCACCACACGTGACAGAACTCCCTCCAGCACTGTGTCCCAGTTTAGCTCCTAGTATTTCGTGAAACAAATACCAAACTCACAGTGCAGCAGTCAAAACACCACAAAAAGTGGAAGAGGACCAAATGGCTTCACAGTCCACACGGGGAGACACTTAGTCCCCAGTGGACTCAGTTTACCTACAAAGAGAGGATTCAGCACTGCTTCATCTTGTTCATTGGAAAATAAGAAACCATGTCCTCCAGGTCACATAGATGCAGACCCAGCTTTGATGTTCTCACTACAGAGGAAGCCAAATCTCCTGAAAACTACATATATTTC
Organism: Callospermophilus lateralis; assembly: GCF_048772815.1. Taxonomy (NCBI): domain Eukaryota; kingdom Metazoa; phylum Chordata; class Mammalia; order Rodentia; family Sciuridae; genus Callospermophilus; species Callospermophilus lateralis. The sequence goes on from NW_027515588.1 coordinate 31,030, forward strand.
AAGTGTGGAAGCTCAGAGGCAGTTTCTCAAAAAGTTTTTAGGCCAGCAGAGCTCCATGTTTGTGGAGTGTTTACCCTGTCCCTTAGTTTTGGAAACTCCTCTACCACCTCCAAGGTTGTGAACTCCTGAGCATTTTCCATTCCAGATATGTATTCACTGATTTTGTAACTCTTCTCCTCTAATTGTGTCTTACTTGGGGTGAAGGTAATGTCAAGGCATTGTTCTGGATGAGAGCGGGAGGATATTTGTGCAGCATATTTTTACATACACATTGGATTCATTTTCCAAATTTCCATTCGAAGTACTGAATCCCTGACACTAACCCATACCTAGTAGACTCAGACTATTCATCCTAATATAATGGAGAAAATTAGCCCAACACATTAGAAATACAAGTACTTCAGAGGAGACATGTTGTATAGTTGGACTTGACATTTGCATTATATAAGGTAGGAGTTATAAATCTAGTCAAATTTATTTGAAATATTCTCCATATGTTTTTAAGCTTAACAAATATGTGAATTCTTATTTCCCTTTTCTGTAGCCTATTCACACATGTATATTTATATGCATATATAGAATCCTACCAGGTATCACACGTACATTTTTGTGAGGTGGCTGTCTTGGCAGATACAAATTGTGAGAAGAGTTCACTCCTCCTAAATGCTGTTGGAAATGAAAATTCAACCTATAGGAGAGCGTCCTAGTAGAACAACATTATACATTAACTCATGTTCAGTAAAATAAATATTTTTGCATTTGTGGATGATACATATTTACTGATGAATTTCGATTGGCATTTATATTGGTACTTTTTAATGTCTGTGAGTGTTGTGTGTGTGTGTGTGTATATACAGATATAGATATAGATATACTCTGCAAATTTTTCAAAATATGAAATATATGTGTCTAATATACACTCTCTAAATTCATTCATGTTCATGTATGTGGATTTATAATCCACTTTTTACAAGATTATAATCAGAAATATTCATCCACCTGAAATACATATTTGTTTCCTAGTACTGAAAACTAACTTCAGTGAATGGTGCATACAAATCCTAATTATTCTACAGTAACTGACCCAGTCTAACATCAATGCAAGTAGACTCCTATGGGACATGATATGTAATTTGTCATTCATTTGTATTCGACACTGGTACATTATTGTTTCTTCAGTTTTTGCACATCACAGGATATACATTTCATCCACAAGTTCACAAATTAATAAGCATTTGTTTCAACTTTAACCACTTCTTGCTTCAGAACACATGTATTGTCAGGGTATTCTTGACTGGTCTTTTCATGAGACTTCTTTCCAAACACATTATTTTGAATTTCCATAATCATTTTGAAGCAAAACTCACACACTCTTTATGATAAACCTAAACACAAATATTTCCATTACATATATACCTGGTTGGAATGAATGATTGTATATCAATATACGATTTTATTTAATTTTTCAGATATCAGTTCAATTTATTATGTAAAGTTCAAAAAAGTTATATTATTTATTCACAGTATGGTCTATTCATGCTTTTTCTCTATGTTCCTAGAAACAGGGTACACCTCTTTGTACCCCCGATTCTCATTTTACATCTTCAATATATTGCTCCCAGAAATGGTGAAAGAAATACTCATGTCACCTCATTATCACAGTAATATTCTGGACAAAAAATGGAAAGGTCACACTTATGATTGTACCAAAGCCTAAATGGAAAGTGAACATGGATTTCTAAAAACATCCATGTCCAGGTTGCCTAATGCTGTCAATTGTCAATCCTATTGGTGACTACATATTTGTTTTTTTTCCTAATTTATATATTCAAACTCAACCCTGTTGAAAATGTCTAATTCTATCACTCACTTTATACTTTGCCTGATTTCGTAATGTTTCTATTGATATCTGCTTTTCTACATATTTTCCCCAGTTCAACATAGTGACTGACTCTTCATATGTGCTGACATTTACATTCACTCAACAACCGAAAGTCTATTGCTAAAGAACTTTTGGTCCAAATCCTATTCTCACTCTTCTTCCTAAATCTACCGACTATCTTCCTAATCCTACTGAATATCCCTTTTTGACTGGGTGTTCTCTTCTAAATTCAATCATCCAATGTACAAGATCTTATGCCATTGTATATGGAATTATCTGAGGCATCTTTGCAGAACATCATTCAAAGCTAAGTATCCCAATCAAGGTCAAAACCCTTCTGGGCTTCAAATCATACCTAGATTTCTGTTTTCCTACTTATATTTTACCTCTATATTCTTGTAAATATTGCAGGTTCCCAATACCATTATTCATCACACAGAATCACTCGTAATCCAAATCAAACCTGTTTTTAACCCCAAGTATACACTGTTCCCTCAATCATTTTACAGAAGAGCAGAGACAGAGTGGTTCTTACAATACAGGAAAGTTGGGGACCTTCAACCTGATGAGAACCTCAAATGTCCATGCACAAATGGAACCTGGAGAAGTTGTAGGCAGGTATGAAGCACCTGAGAGAGCAAAAGTCATCTTCCATGGCAAACAACCTGGTCAGGATGAAGGGATGTGTCTGAATCTGCCTCTCTCTCTTCTTATTGTACAGAAGATGGACCAAACCAGGGCTGAGTGGAGAGATGTTCCCGGGTGCCAATGGTGATATACCTTCTACCTTATGAAAGTGTCACAGGAAGTTCTGGCAACCTCCATCTTATGTTACCCTTGGAAGCAATTGTTAGGACAAAGTGGTTGCCAAGGCAGTGACCTCATTCAGTTCCAAAGAATGTGAAATACCTCATTTTCTTGGTGATGGAACTCTCTGAACTTGGTATCCAAGAAGCCAGACACCCAGAGGCAGTCCCAGTCCCAGTCCCAGTGGGCTCACTTGTTTGGATTTACCAAGGACAGAGTCAGTTTTCTTGGTACCTAATGATGTGAGGATGGCCAAATGCCAGGAGAGCTCTGAAGATGGACCTTTCCTGAGAAAACAGGTAGTGGCTAACCACTTTTTCCTGACATCTTCACAGAGTTGGTCAAGGAATCAAGATCTGAGAGAAGACAGGCCATTTCGGGGGAACATAGTATGGCCCACCAGTCAGAGGACACTCCGGATAGTCACAGACGTACTTGGGGGAAGGAGGTGCCTTTGTGGGAGTGGGTGTGGGTTTGTTGTTTTGTCTCATGTTCTGAGAATAGATAGAAAAGGCGGTTTGTTTGGTTTGGAGTGGACAGTTTCTAGTAAGTCATTTGACATGGCGAGTGTTTCTCTTTCTGTGTATCCCACTGTGTCCGTTGTTGTAGACATTAGAAAAGAGAATGCATTAATGGATGTGTCCTGTCTAGTATAAATCTTCCCATAATTCATCCTGCCCAATATATGAATGGACTGCAGCTTGTCTTATCAATGTGCAACACCTGCTATCTTTCTAAGTTGTTGTTTTCTTCCTGAATTCTGGCCACTCTCCAGAATAGGCTCATGGATTTGTGTACAAAATATGTACCACCTCCAAGCTCTGTGACATGGCCATGTACTGGATAGCTGAAGAGAATGGCGAGCATCTCAAAAAACTCAGATATCAGTATGACCAGGAAAGTCTCAGTGCAGAAACCCTGCTTTGGGCCTTTTGCTTACTTATTGTTGTGTTGCACTGAGTGTCAGGAAGGTCTTTGCCTCAGTCCACACCTTTGTGAAGCCTGAAGAAAACAGTTTTCAAATGGAAATGAATGGGCCTCACCTGTGGCTCTTTATCAGCCTCTTGGACCTGTGTGTGGCTGTGACTTAGATTCTCAGCACCTGATGGATCTTAAGAATGATCCTACGTGAGCTTCCAAACCAATGGCAAAAAATATCATTCATTGTGGATGAAGTCTCTTGCCTTCCTCTGTTAGGTTCCTGCACTCCATCAAATTACAATAGGGATTCTTTGGGTCAAATGAGTTCTTCAAAGCCCTGCAGAGGTGCTTGTGTTTTCGCATGACTCTAAATCACCTAAAGAATCGATACCTAAAATCAGTAGGCCTCAAATTGGAGAAACAAAGAAGTATTAACGGCAGGCTTATTTGTTCGCTCCTGTTTCAGAGAAAGGGTGTCCAGGCTACCCTGACTTTAGGCAAATGAGGGGCAAACGAGCTGATTTTGGACACTGTCTTGGGCTGCGCCCCTCATGGAAACCTCCAGCCAGAGGTTAAGATGATTGACTATATGGAATAAGATGAAGGCCATGTGGGAGTGTTTTGGTTTTAATTTTGGTCATTTGTGTTGCATTGGAAAAAATGACTGGGTCCACGTGAGCTTGAACTCTGGTGTGATTCCCCTTAGAGACTGGGTTTTGGAACTGAACTCAGAGAAGCATTGCCATGAATTTTGTTGGGATTTTAAGAGGCCACGCATGAAAGTCGCTCTTGGAAACTGAGACCTAGGCCCCGGGTGGATTTCCACAGAGGCCTGGGAATCTCAGCAAGGATATCACATGATTTTATTCTTAAAGAAATGGCAGCCATAGTTGAGAGTGAAAACACACATGGACCTCACATTGTAGACCTCAATGGGCCTGGCCTAATGTGACCATTTGTCCACTCTTTGGGAAGCCGTGCCTGTGAGAGTTCTCCAGAGATTTCATTGAAATGAGCTTCCTCACCATTTAATGTTTGCTGAATGAACTGAAACCCACAGTGCCTCCAACTTCATGCTTGAAAAATGGCTAGATAAATACCATGAAATTTTTGAAATTCCTATGACCAGGTGGCACTGGAGAAACATTGGATGTCCTGTTGCTGATCATGAGTATACCAGACAGTGCCTTGATTTACTGAGTTTCATGAAAATGGTGTAGAACAGAGATGCCAGAAATTTGGAGCCTGCTGAGTAGTGGGTCTAGAGCAGTGGTGGGGAGGTGTTTGATAAAACATCCGTGGTAGGGCCATGTGGATCTACCATTGGATTCCAAATGGCTTGTAACTGACATGGTGCAGCCAACAGACCCTTATATGTAAAGGCATCTTGTTATATGGAGAGTTTTCAGAGGAAAATTAAGAATCAGGTTGATATGGACAAGGGGGCAATGGGGCAAGCTGTGAGAGATAGGAGCCTAGTTGGTGCATTCTCTTGCAGACCCTGACCCACCACACGTGACAGAACTCCCTCCAGCACTGTGTCCCAGTTTAGCTCCTAGTATTTCGTGAAACAAATACCAAACTCACAGTGCAGCAGCAAAAACACCACAAAAAGTGGAAGAGGACCAAATGGCTTCACAGTCCACACGGGGAGACACTTAGTCCCCAGTGGCCTCAGTTTACCTACAAAGAGAGGATTCAGCACTGCTTCATCTTGTTCATTGGAAAATAAGAACCATGTCCTCCAGGTCACATAGATGCAGACCCAGCTTTGATGGTCTCACTACAGAGGAAGCCAAATCTCCTGAAAACAACATATATTTCAAGTGTGGAAGCTCAGAGGCAGTTTCTCAAAAAGTTTTTAGGCCAGCAGAGCTCCATGTTTGTGGAGGGTTTACCCTGTCCCTTAGTTTTGGAAACTCCTCTACCACCTCCAAGGTTGTGAACTCCTGAGCATTTTCCATTCCAGATATGTATTCACTGATTTTGTAACTCTTCTCCTCTAATTGTGTCTTACTTGGGGTGAAGGTAATGTCAAGGCATTGTTCTGGATGAGAGCGGGAGGATATTTGTGCAGCAGATTTTTACATACACATTGGATTCATTTTCCAAATTTCCATTCGAAGTACTGAATCCCTGACACTAACCCATACCTAGTAGACTCAGACTATTCATCCTAATATAATGGAGAAAATTAGCCCAACACATTAGAAATACAAGTACTTCAGAGGAGACATGTTGTATAGTTGGACTTGACATTTGCATTATATAAGGTAGGAGTTATAAATCTAGTCAAATTTATTTGAAATATTCTCCATGTGTTTTTAAGCTTAACAAATATGTGAATTCTTATTTCCCTTTTCTGTAGCCTATTCACACATGTATATTTATATGCATATATAGAATCCTACCAGGTATCACACGTACATTTTTGTGAGGTGGCTGTCTTGGCAGATACAAATTGTGAGAAGAGTTCACTCCTCCTAAATGCTGTTTGAAATGAAAATTCAACCTATAGGAGAGCGTCCTAGTAGAACAACATTATACATTAACTCATGTTCAGTAAAATAAATATTTTTGCATTTGTGGATGATACATATTTACTGATGAATTTCGATTGGCATTTATATTGGTACTTTTTAATGTCTGTGAGTGTTGTGTGTGTGTGTGTGTATATACAGATATAGATATAGATATACTCTGCAAATTTTTCAAATATGAAATATATGTGTCTAATATACACTCTCTAAATTCATTCATGTTCATGTATGTGGATTTTTAATCCACTTTTCACAAGATGATAATCAGAAATATTCATCCACCTGAAATACATATTTGTTTCCTAGTACTGAAAACTAACTTCAGTGAATGGTGCATACAAATCCTAATTATTCTACAGTAACTGACCCAGTCTAACATCAATGCAAGTAGACTCCTATGGGACATGATATGTAATTTGTCATTCATTTGTATTCGACACTGGTACATTATTGTTTCTTCAGTTTTTGCACATCACAGGATATACATTTCATCCACAAGTTCACAAATTAATAAGCATTTGTTTCAACTTTCACCACTTCTTGCTTCAGAACACATGTATTGTCAGGGTTTCTTGACTGGTCTTTTCATGAGACTTCTTTAAAAAACACATTATTTTGAATTTCCATAATCATTTTGAAGCAAAACGTCACACACTCTTCATGATAAACCAAAACACAAATATTTCCATTACATATATACCTGGTTGGAATGTATGATTGTATATCAATATACGATTTCCTTTTATTTTTCAGATATCAGTTCAATTCATTATTTAAAGTTCAAAAAAGTTATATTATTTATTCACAGTATGGTCTATTCAGGCTTTTTCTCTATGTTCCTAGAAACAGGGTACACCTCTTTGTACCCCCGATTCTCATTTTACATCTTCAATATATTGCTCCCAGAAATGGTGAAAGAAATACTCATGTCACCTCATTATCACAGTAATATTCTGGAAAAAAATGGAAAGGTCACACTTATGATTGTACCAAAGCCTAAATGGAAAGTGAACATGGATTTCTAAAAACATCCAAGTCCAGGTTGCCTAATGCTGTCAATTGTCAATCCTATTGGTGACTACATATTTGTTTTTTTCCTAATTTATATATTCACACACAACCCTGTTGAAAATGTCTAATTCTATCACTCACTTTATACTTTGCCTGATTTCGTAATGTTTCTATTGATATCTGCTTTTCTACATATTTTCCCCAGTTCAACATAGTGACTGACTCTTCATATGTGCTGACATTTACATTCACTCAACAACCGAAAGTCTATTGCTAAAGAACTTTTCGACCAAATCCTGTACTCACTCTTCTTCCTAAACCTACCGACTATCTTCCTAATCCTACTGAATATCCCTTTTTGACTGGATGTTCTCTTCTAAATTCAATCATCCAATGTACAAGGTCCTATGCCATTGTATATCGAATTATCTGAGGCATCTTTGCAGAACATCATTCAAAGCTAAGTATCCCAATCAAGGGCAAAACCCTTCTGGGCTTCAAATCATACCTAGATTTCTGTTTTCCTACTTATATTTCACCTCTATATTCTTGTAAATATTGCAGGTTCCCAATACCATTATTCATCACACAGAATCACTCGTAATCCAAATCAAACCTGTTTTTGACCCCAAGTATACACTGTTCCCTCAATCATTTTACAGAAGAGCAGGGACAGAGTGGTTCTTACAATACAGGAAAGTTGGGGACCTTCCACCTGATGAGAACCTCAAATGTCCATGCACAAATGATACCTGGAGAAGTTGTAGGCAGGTATGAAGCACCTGAGAGAGCAAAAGTCATCTTCCATGGCAAACAACCTGGTCAGGATGAAGGGATGTGTCTGAATCTGCCTCTCTCTCTTCTTATTGTACAGAAGATGGACCAAACCAGGGCTGAGTGGAGAGCTGTTCCCGGGTGCCAATGGTGATATACATTCTACCTTATGAAAGTGTCACAGGAAGTAGGGGCAACCTCCATCTTATGTTACCCTTGGAAGCAACTGTTAGGACAAAGTGGTTGCCAAGGCAGTGACCTCATTCAGTTCCAAAGAATGTGAAATACCTCATTTCCTTGGTGATGGAACTCTCTGAACTTGGTATCCAAGAAGCCAGACACCCAGAGGCAGTCCCAGTCCCAGTCCCAGTGGGCTCACTTGTTTGGATTTACCAAGGACAGAGTCAGTTTTCTTGGTACCTAATGATGTGAGGATGGCCAAATGCCAGGAGAGCTCTGAAGATGGACCTTTCCTGAGAAAACAGGTAGTGGCTAACCACTTTTTCCTGACATCTTCACAGAGTTGGTCAAGGAAACAAGATCTGAGAGAAGACAGGCCATTTCGGGGGAACATAGTATGGCCCACCAGTCAGAGGACACTCCGGATAGTCACAGACCTACTTGGGGGAAGGAGGTGCCTTTGTGGGAGTGGGTGTGGGTTTGTTGTTTTGTCTCATGTTCTGAGAATAGATAGGAAAGGCGGTTTGTTTGGTTTGGAGTGGACAGTTTCTAGTAAGTCATTTGACACGGCCAGTGTTTCTGTTTCTGTGTATCCCACTGTGTCCGTTGTTGTAGACATTAGAAAAGAGAATGCATTAATGGATGTGTCCTGTCTAGTATAAATCTTCCCATGCCCAATATATGAATGGACTGCAGCTTGTCTTATCGATGTGCAACACCTGCTATCTTTCTAAGTTGTAGTTTTCTTCCTGAATTCTGGCCACTCTCCAGAATAGGCTCATGGATTTGTGTCCAAAATATGTATCACCTCCAAGCTCTGTGACATGGCCATGTACTGGATAGCTGAAGAGAATGGCGAGCATCAAAGAAAACTCAGATATCAGTGTGACCAGGAAAGTCTCAGTGCAGAAACCCTGCTTTGGGCCTTTTGCTTACTTATTGTTGTGTCTCACTGAATGTCAGGAAGGTCTTTGCCTCAGGCCACCCCTTTGTGAAGCCTGAAGAAAACAGTTTTCAAATGGAAATGAATGGGCCTCACCTGTGGCTCTTTGCTTAATTGCTTTGGAAAGGGATGTGTCTTTATCAGCCTCTTGGGCCTGTGTGTGGCTGTGACTTAGATTCTCAGCACCTGATGGATCTTAAGAATGATCCCATGTGAGCTTCCAAAACCAAAATGGCAAAAAATTTCATTCATTGTGGATGAAGTCTTTTGCCTTTCTCTGTTATGTTCCTGCACTCCATCAAATGACAATAGGGATTCCATGGGTCAAATGAGTTCTTCAAAGCCCTGCAGAGGTGCTTGTGTTTTCGCATGACTCTAAATCACCTAAAGAATCGATACCTAAACTCAGTAGGCCTCAAATTGGAGAAACACAGAAGTATTAACGGCAGGCTTATTTGTTCACTCCTGGTTCACAGAAACGGTGTCCAGGCTACCCTGACTTTAGACAAATGAGGGGCAAACGAGCTGATTTTGGACACTGTCTTTGGCTGCGCCCCTCATGGAAACCTCCAGCCAGAGGTTAAGATGATTGACTATATGGAATAAGATGAGGGCCATGTGGGAGTGTTTTGGTTTTAATTTTGGTCATTTGTGTGGCATTGGAAAAAATGACTGGGTCCACGTGGGCTTGAACTCTGGTGTGATTCCCCTTAGAGACTGGGTTTTGGAACTGAACTCAGAGAAGCATTGCCGTGAATTTTGTTGGGATTTTAAGAGGCCACGCATGAAAGTCGCTCTTGGAAACTGAGACCTAGGCCCCGGGTGGATTTCCACACAGGCCTGGGAATCTCAGCAAGGATATCACATGATTTTATTCTTAAAGAAATGGCAGCCATAGTTGAGAGTGAAAACACACATGGACCTCACATTGTAGACCTCAATGGGCCTGGCCTAATGTGACCTTTTGTCCACTCTTTGGGAAGCCATGCCTGTGAGGGTTCTCCAGAGATTTCATTGAAATGAGCTTCCTCACCATTTAATGTTTGCTGAATGAACTGAAACCCACAGTGCCTCCAACTTCATGCTTGAAAAATGGCTAGATAAATTCCATGAAATTTTTGAAATTCCTATGACCAGGTGGCACTGGAGAAACATTGGATGTCCTGTTGCTGATCATGAGTATACCAGACAGTGCCTTGATTTACTGAGTTTCATGAAAATGGTGTCGAACAGAGATGCCAGAAATTTGGAGCCTGCTGAGTAGTGGGTCTAGAGCAGTGGTGGGGAGGTGTTTGATAAAACATCCGTGGTAGGGCCATGTGGATCTACCATTGGATTCCAAATGGCTTGTAACTGACATGGTGCAGCCAACAGACCCTTATATGTAAAGGCATCTTGTTATATGGAGAGTTTTCAGAGGAAAATTAAGAATCAGGTTGATATGGACAAGGGGGCAATGGGGCAAGCTGTGAGAGATAGGAGCCTAGTTGGTGCATTCTCTTGCAGACCCTGACCCACCACACGTGACAGAACTCCCTCCAGCACTGTGTCCCAGTTTAGCTCCTAGTATTTCGTGAAACAAATACCAAACTCACAGTGCAGCAGCCAAAACACCACAAAAAGTGGAAGAGGACCAAATGGCTTCACAGTCCACACGGGGAGACACTTAGTCCCCAGTGGCCTCAGTTTACCTACAAAGAGAGGATTCAGCACTGCTTCATCTTGTTCATTGGAAAATAAGAAACCATGTCCTCCAGGTCACATAGATGCAGACCCAGCTTTGATGGTCTCACTACAGAGGAAGCCAAATCTCCTGAAAACTACATATATTTCAAGTGTGGAAGCTCAGAGGCAGTTTCTCAAAAAGTTTTTAGGCCAGCAGAGCTCCATGTTTGTGGAGTGTTTACCCTGTCCCTTAGTTTTGGAAACTCCTCTACCACCTCCAAGGTTGTGAACTCCTGAGCATTTTCCATTCCAAATATGTATTCACTGATTTTGTAACTCTTCTCCTCTAATTGTGTCTTACTTGGGGTGAAGGTAATGTCAAGGCTTTGTTCTGGATGAGAGCGGGAGGATATTTGTGCAGCATATTTTTACATACACATTGGATTCATTTTCCAAAATTCCATTCAAAGTACTGAATCCCTGACACTAACCCATACCTAGTAGACTCAGACTATTCATCCTAAAATAATGGAGAAAATTAGCCCAACACATTAGAAATACAAGTACTTCAGAGGAGACATGTTGTATAGTTGGACATGACATTTGCATTATATAAGGAAGGAGTTATAAATCTAGTCAAATTTATTTGAAATATTCTCCATGTGTTTTTAAGCTTAACAAATATGTGAATTCTTATTTCCCTTTTCTGTAGCCTATTCACACATGTATATTTATATGCATATATAGAATCCTACCAGGTATCACACGTACATTTTTGTGAGGTGGCTGTCTTGGCAGATACAAATTGTGAGAAGAGTTCACTCCTCCTAAATGCTGTTGGAAATGGAAACTCAACCTATAGGAGAGCGTCCTAGTAGAACAACATTATACATTAACTCATGTTCAGTAAAATAAATATTTTTGCATTTGTGGATGATACATATTTACTGATGAATTTCGATTGGCATTTATATTGGTACTTTTTAATGTCTGTGAGTGTTGTGTGTGTGTGTGTGTATATACAGATATAGATATAGATATACTCTGCAAATTTTTCAAAATATGAAATATATGTGTCTAATATACACTCTCTAAATTCATTCATGTTCATGTATGTGGATTTATAATCCACTTTTCACAAGATTATAATCAGAAATATTCATCCACCTGAAATACATATTTGTTTCCTAGTACTGAAAACTAACTTCAGTGAATGGTGCATACAAATCCTAATTATTCTACAGTAACTGACCCAGTCTAACATCAATGCAAGTAGACTCCTATGGGACATGATATGTAATTTGTCATTCATTTGTATTCGACACTGGTACATTATTGTTTCTTCAGTTTTTGCACATCACAGGATATACATTTCATCCACAAGTTCACAAATTAATAAGCATTTGTTTCAACTTTCACCACTTCTTGCTTACGAACACATGTATTGTCAGGGTATTCTTGACTGGTCTTTTCATGAGACTTCTTTCCAAACACATTATTTTGAATTTCCATAATCAATTTGAAGCAAAACTCACACACTCTTTATGATAAACCTAAACACAAATATTTCCATTACATATATACCTGGTTGGAATGAATGATTGTATATCAATATACGATTTCCTTTAATTTTTCAGATATCAGTTCAATTCATTATTTAAAGTTCAAAAAAGTTATATTATTTATTCACAGTATGGTCTATTCATGCTTTTTCTCTATGTTCCTAGAAACAGGGTACACCTCTTTGTACCCCCGATTCTCATTTTACATCATCAATATATTGCTCCCAGAAATGGTGAAAGAAATACTCATGTCACCTCATTATCACAGTAATATTCTGGACAAAAAATGGAAAGGTCACACTTATGATTGTACCAAAGCCTAAATGGAAAGTGAACATGGATTTCTAAAAACATCCATGTCCAGGTTGCCTAATGCTGTCAATTGTCAATCCTATTGGTGACTACATATTTGTTTTTTTCCTAATTTATATATTCAAACTCAACCCTGTTGAAAATGTCTAATTCTATCACTCACTTTATACTTTGCCTGATTTCGTAATGTTTCTATTGATATCTGCTTTTCTACATATTTTCCCCAGTTCAACATAGAGAGTGACTCTTCATATGTGCTGACATTTACATTCACTCAACAACCGAAAGTCTATTGCTAAAGAACTTTTGGTCCAAATCCTATACTCACTCTTCTTCCTAAACCTACCGACTATCTTCCTAATCCTACTGAATATCCCTTTTTGACTGGATGTTCTCTTCTAAATTCAATGATCCAATGTACAAGGTCCTATGCCATTGTATATGGAATTATCTGAGGCATCTTTGCAGAACATCATTCAAAGCTAAGTATCCCAATCAAGGGCAAAACCCTTCTGGGCTTCAAATCATACCTAGATTTCTGTTTTCCTACTTATATTTCACCTCTACATTCTTGTAAATATTGCAGGTTCCCAATACCATTATTCATCACACAGAATCACTCGTAATCCAAATCAAACCTGTTTTTAACCCCAAGTATACACTGTTCCCTCAATCATTTTACATAAGAGCAGAGACAGAGTGGTTCTTACAATACAGGAAAGTTGGGGACCTTCAACCTGATGAGAACCTCAAATGTCCATGCACAAATGGTACCTGGAGAAGTTGTAGGCAGGTATGAAGCACCTGAGAGAGCAAAAGTCATCTTCCATGGCAAACAACCTGGTCAGGATGAAGGGATGTGTCTGAATCTGCCTCTCTCTCTTCTTATTGTACAGAAGATGGACCAAACCAGGGCTGAGTGGAGAGCTGTTCCCGGGTGGCAATGGTGATATACATTCTACCTTATGAAAGTGTCACAGAAAGTTCTGGCAACCTCCATCTTATGTTACCCTTGGAAGCAACTGTTAGGACAAAGTGGTTGCCAAGGCAGTGACCTCATTCAGTTCCAAAGAATGTGAAATACCTCATTTCCTTGGTGATGGAACTCTCTGAACTTGGTATCCAAGAAGCCAGACACCCAGAGGCAGTCCCAGTCCCAGTCCCAGTGGGCTCACTTGTTTGGATTTACCAAGGACAGAGTCAGTTTTCTTGGTACCTAATGATGTGAGGATGGCCAAATGCCAGGAGAGCTCTGAAGATGGACCTTTCCTGAGAAAACAGGTAGTGGCTAACCACTTTTTCCTGACATCTTCACAGAGTTGGTCAAGGAAACAAGATCTGAGAGAAGACAGGCCATTTCGGGGGAACATAGTATGGCCCACCAGTCAGAGGACACTCCGGATAGTCACAGACGTACTTGGGGGAAGGAGGTGCCTTTGTGGGAGTGGGTGTGGGTTTGTTGTTTTGTCTCATGTTCTGAGAATAGATAGAAAAGGCGGTTTGTTTGGTTTGGAGTGGACAGTTTCTAGTAAGTCATTTGACATGGCGAGTGTTTCTCTTTCTGTGTATCCCACTGTGTCCGTTGTTGTAGACATTAGAAAAGAGAATGCATTAATGGATGTGTCCTGTCTAGTATAAATCTTCCCATAATTCATCCTGCCCAATATATGAATGGACTGCAGCTTGTCTTATCAATGTGCAACACCTGCTATCTTTCTAAGTTGTTGTTTTCTTCCTGAATTCTGGCCACTCTCCAGAATAGGCTCATGGATTTGTGTACAAAATATGTACCACCTCCAAGCTCTGTGACATGGCCATGTACTGGATAGCTGAAGAGAATGGCGAGCATCTCAAAAAACTCAGATATCAGTGTGACCAGGAAAGTCTCAGTGCAGAAACCCTGCTTTGGGCTTTTGCTTACTTATTGTTGTGTTGCACTGAATGTCAGGAAGGTCTTTGCCTCAGGCCACCCCTTTGTGAAGCCTGAAGAAAACAGTTTTCAAAAGGAAATGAATGCCCCTCACCTGTGGCTCTTTATCAGCCTCTTGGACCTGTGTGTGGCTGTGACTTAGATTCTCAGCACCTGATGGATCTTAGGAATGATCCCACGTGAGCTTCCAAAACCAAAATGGCAAAAAATATCATTCATTGTGGATGAAGTCTCTTGCCTTCCTCTGTTAGGTTCCTGCACTCCATCAAATGACAATAGGGATTCTTTGGGTCAAATGAGTTCTTCAAAGCCCTGCAGAGGTGCTTGTGTTTTTGCATGACTCTAAATCACCTAAAGAATCGATACCTAAAATCAGTAGGCCCCATTTGGAGAAACAAAGAAGTATTAACGGCAGGCTTATTTGTTCGCTCCTGTTTCAGAGAAACGGTGTCCAGGCTACCCTGACTTTAGACAAATGAGGGGCAAACGAGCTGATTTTGGACACTGTCTTGGGCTGCGCCCCTCATGGAAACCTCCAGCCAGAGGTTAATATGATTGACTATATGGAATAAGATGAAGGCCATGTGGGAGTGTTTTGGTTTTAATTTTGGTCATTTGTGTTGCATTGGAAAAAATGACTGGGTCCACGTGAGCTTGAACTCTGGTGTGATTCCCCTTAGAGACTGGGTTTTGGAACTGAACTCAGAGAAGCATTGCCATGAATTTTGTTGGGATTTTAAGAGGCCACGCATGAAAGTCGCTCTTGGAAACTGAGACCTAGGCCCCGGGTGGATTTCCACAGAGGCCTGGGAATCTCAGCAAGGATATCACATGATTTTATTCTTAAAGAAATGGCAGCCATAGTTGAGAGAGAAAACACACATGGACCTCACATTGTAGACCTCAATGGGCCTGGCCTAATGTGACATTTTGTCCACTCTTTGGGAAGCCGTGCCTGTGAGAGTTCTCCAGAGATTTCATTGAAATGAGCTTCCTCACCATTTAATGTTTGCTGAATGAACTGAAACCCACAGTGCCTCCAACTTCATGCTTGAAAAATGGCTAGATAAATACCATGAAATTTTTGAAATTCCTATGACCAGGTGGCACTGGAGAAACATTGGATGTCCTGTTGCTGATCATGAGTATACCAGACAGTGCCTTGATTTACTGAGTTTCATGAAAATGGTGTAGAACAGAGATGCCAGAAATATGGAGCCTGCTGAGTAGTGGGTCTAGAGCAGTGGTGGGGAGGTGTTTGATAAAACATCCGTGGTAGGGCCATGTGGATCTACCATTGGATTCCAAATGGCTTGTAACTGACATGGTGCAGCCAACAGACCCTTATATGTAAAGGCATCTTGTTATATGGAGAGTTTTCAGAGGAAAATTAAGAATCAGGTTGATATGGACAAGGGGGCAATGGGGCAAGCTGTGAGAGATAGGAGCCTATTTGGTGCATTCTCTTGCAGACCCTGACCCACCACACGTGACAGAACTCCCTCCAGCACTGTGTCCCAGTTTAGCTCCTAGTATTTCGTGAAACAAATACCAAACTCACAGTGCAGCAGCAAAAACACCACAAAAAGTGGAAGAGGACCAAATGGCTT
This sequence comes from Callospermophilus lateralis, assembly GCF_048772815.1. Classification (NCBI taxonomy): domain Eukaryota; kingdom Metazoa; phylum Chordata; class Mammalia; order Rodentia; family Sciuridae; genus Callospermophilus; species Callospermophilus lateralis. The sequence goes on from NW_027515588.1 coordinate 47,167, forward strand.
CACAGTCCACACGGGGAGACACTTAGTCCCCAGTGGCCTCAGTTTACCTACAAAGAGAGGATTCAGCACTGCTTCATCTTGTTCATTGGAAAATAAGAAACCATTTCCTCCAGGTCACATAGATGCAGACCCAGCTTTGATGGTCTCACTACAGAGGAAGCCAAATCTCCTGAAAACAACATATATTTCAAGTGTGGAAGCTCAGAGGCAGTTTCTCAAAAAGTTTTTAGGCCAGCAGAGCTCCATGTTTGTGGAGGGTTTACCCTGTCCCTTAGTTTTGGAAACTCCTCTACCACCTCCAAGGTTGTGAACTCCTGAGCATTTTCCATTCCAGATATGTATTCACTGATTTTGTAACTCTTCTCCTCTAATTGTGTCTTACTTGGGCTTAAGGTAATGTCAAGGCATTGTTCTGGAAGAGAGCGGGAGGATATTTGTGCAGCATATATTTACATACACATTGGATTCATTTTCCAATTTTCCATTCGAAATACTGCATCCCTGACACTAACCCATACCTAGTAGACTCAGACTATTCATCCTAATATAATGGAGAAAATTAACCCAACACATTAGAAATACAAGTACTTCAGTGGAGACATGTTGTATAGTTGGACTTGACATTTGCATTATATAAGGTAGGAGTTATAAATCTAGTCAAATTTATTTGAAATATTCTCCATGTGTTTTAAACTTAACAAATATGTGAATTTTTGTTTCCTTTTTCTGTAGTCTATTCACACATGTATATTTATATGCATATATAAAATCCTACCAGGTATCACACGTACATTTTTGTGAGGTGGCTGTCTTGGCAGATACAAATTGTGAGAAGAGTTCACTCCTCCTAAATGCTGTTGGAAATGAAAATTCAACTTATAGGAGAGCGTCCTAGTAGTACAACATTATTCATTAGCTCATGTTCAGTAAAATAAATATTTTTGCATTTGTGGATGATACATATTTACTGATGAATTTCGATTGGCATTTATATTGGTACTTTTTAATATCTGTGAGTTGTGTGTGTGTGTGTGTTTGTGTGTGTGTATGTGTGTGTGTGTATAGATATAGATATAGATATAGATATACTCTCCAAATTTTTCAAAATATGAAATATATGTGTCTAATATACACTCTCTAAATTCATTCATGTTCATGTATGTGGATTTATAATCCACTTTTCACAAGATGATAATCAGAAATATTCATCCACCTGAAATACATATTTGTTTCCTAGTACTGAAAACTAACTTCAGTGAATGGTGCATACAAATCCTAATTATTCTACAGTAACTGACCCAGTCTAACATCAATGCAAGTAGACTCCTATGGGACATGATATGTAATTTGTCATTCATTTGTATTCGACACTGGTACATTATTGTTTCTTCAGTTTTTGCACATCACAGGATATACATTTCATCCACAAGTTCACAAATTAATAAGCATTTGTTTCAACTTTCACCACTTCTTGCTTACGAACACATGTATTGTCAGGGTTTCTTGACTGGTCTTTTCATGAGACTTCTTTCCAAACACATTATTTTGAATTTCCATAATCATTTTGAAGCAAACGTCACACACTCTTCATGATAAACCAAAACACAAATATTTCCATTACATATATACCTGGTTGGAATGAATGATTGTATATCAATATACGATTTCCTTTAATTTTTCAGATATCAGTTCAGTTCATTATTTAAATTCAAAAAAGTTATATTATTTATTCACAGTATGGTCTATTCATGCTTTTTCTCTATATTCCTAGAAACAGGGTACACCTCTTTGTAACCCCGATTCTCATTTTACATCTTCAATATATTGCTCCCAGAAATGGTGAAAAAAATACTCATGTCACCTCATTATCACAGTAATATTCTGGACAAAAAATGGAAAGGTCACACTTATGATTGTACCAAAGCCTAAATGGAAAGTGAACATGGATTTCTAAAAACATCCATGTCCAGGTTGCCTAATGCTGTCAATTGTCAATCCTATTGGTGACTACATATTTGTTTTTTTCCTAATTTATATATTCAAACTCAACCCTGTTGAAAATGTCTAATTCTATCACTCACTTTATACTTTGCCTGATTTCGTAATGTTTCTATTGATATCTGCTTTTCTACATATTTTCCCCAGTTCAACATAGTGACTGACTCTTCATATGTGCTGACATTTACATTCACTCAACAACCGAAAGTCTATTGCTAAAGAACTTTTGGTCCAAATCCTATACTCACTCTTCTTCCTAAACCTACCGACTATCTTCCTAATCCTACTGAATATCCCTTTTTGACTGGATGTTCTCTTCTAAATTCAATCATCCAATGTACAAGGTCCTATGCCATTGTATATGGAATTATCTGAGGCATCTTTGCAGAACATCATTCAAAGCTAAGTATCCCAATCAAGGGCAAAACCCTTCTGGGCTTCAAATCATACCTAGATTTCTGTTTTCCTACTTATATTTCACCTCTATATTCTTGTAAATATTGCAGGTTCCCAATACCATTATTCATCACACAGAATCACTCGTAATCCAAATCAAACCTGTTTTTAACCCCAAGTATACACTGTTCCCTCAATCATTTTACAGAAGAGCAGAGACAGAGTGGTTCTTACAATACAGGAAAGTTGGGGACCTTCAACCTGATGAGAACCTCAAATGTCCATGCACAAATGGTACCTGGAGAAGTTGTAGGCAGGTATGAAGCACCTGAGAGAGCAAAAGTCATCTTCCATGGCAAACAACCTGGTCAGGATGAAGGGATGTGTCTGAATCTGCCTCTCTCTCTTCTTATTGTACAGAAGATGGACCAAACCAGGGCTGAGTGGAGAGCTGTTCCCGGGTGCCAATGGTGATATACATTCTACCTTATGAAAGTGTCACAGGAAGTTCTGGCAACCTCCATCTTATGTTACCCTTGGAAGCAACTGTTAGGACAAAGTGGTTGCCAAGGCAGTGACCTCATTCAGTTCCAAAGAATGTGAAATACCTCATTTCCTTGGTGATGGAACTCTCTGAACTTGGTATCCAAGAAGCCAGACACCCAGAGGCAGTCCCAGTCCCAGTCCCAGTGGGCTCACTTGTTTGGATTTACCAAGGACAGAGTCAGTTTTCTTGGTACCTAATGATGTGAGGATGGCCAAATGCCAGGAGAGCTCTGAAGATGGACCTTTCCTGAGAAAACAGGTAGTGGCTAACCACTTTTTCCTGACATCTTCACAGAGTTGGTCAAGGAATCAAGATCTGAGAGAAGACAGGCCATTTCGGGGGAACATAGTATGGCCCACCAGTCAGAGGACACTCCGGATAGTCACAGACGTACTTGGGGGAAGGAGGTGCCTTTGTGGGAGTGGGTGTGGGTTTGTTGTTTTGTCTCATGTTCTGAGAATAGATAGAAAAGGCGGTTTGTTTGGTTTGGAGTGGACAGTTTCTAGTAAGTCATTTGACATGGCGAGTGTTTCTCTTTCTGTGTATCCCACTGTGTCCGTTGTTGTAGACATTAGAAAAGAGAATGCATTAATGGATGTGTCCTGTCTAGTATAAATCTTCCCATAATTCATCCTGCCCAATATATGAATGGACTGCAGCTTGTCTTATCAATGTGCAACACCTGCTATCTTTCTAAGTTGTTGTTTGCTTCCTGAATTCTGGCCACTCTCCAGAATAGGCTCATGGATTTGTGTACAAAATATGTACCACCTCCAAGCTCTGTGACATGGCCATGTACTGGATTGCTGAAGAGAATGGCGAGCATCTCAAAAAACTCAGATATCAGTGTGACCAGGAAAGTCTCAGTGCAGAAACCCTGCTTTGGGCCTTTTGCTTACTTATTGTTGTGTTGCACTGAATGTCAGGAAGGTCTTTGCCTCAGGCCACCCCTTTGTGAAGCCTGAAGAAAACAGTTTTCAAATGGAAATGAATGGGCCTAACCTGTGGCTCTTTATCAGCCTCTTGGACCTGTGTGTGGCTGTGACTTAGATTCTCAGCACCTGATGGATCTTAAGAATGATCCCACGTGAGCTTCCAAAACCAAAATGGCAAAAAATATCATTCATTGTGGATGAAGTCTCTTGCCTTCCTCTGTTAGGTTCCTGCACTCCATCAAATGACAATAGGGATTCTTTGGGTCAAATGAGTTCTTCAAAGCCCTGCAGAGGTGCTTGTGTTTTCGCATGACTCTAAATCACCTAAAGAATCGATACCTAAAATCAGTAGGCCTCAAATTGGAGAAACAAAGAAGTATTAATGGCAGGCTTATTTGTTCGCTCCTGTTTCAGAGAAACGGTGTCCAGGCTACCCTGACTTTAGGCAAATGAGGGGGCAAACGAGCTGATTTTGGACACTGTCTTGGGCTGCGCCCCTCATGGAAACCTCCAGCCAGAGGTTAAGATGATTGACTATATGGAATAAGATGAAGGCCATGTGGGAGTGTTTTGGTTTTAATTTTGGTCATTTGTGTTGCATTGGAAAAAATGACTGGGTCCACGTGAGCTTGAACTCTGGTGTGATTCCCCTTAGAGACTGGGTTTTGGAACTGAATTCAGAGAAACATTGCCATGAATTTTGTTAGATTTTAAGAGGCCACGCATGAAAGTCGCTCTTGGAAACTGAGACCTAGGCCCCGGGTGGATTTCCACAGAGGCCTGGGAATCTCAGCAAGGATATCACATGATTTTATTCTTAAAGAAATGGCAGCCATAGTTGAGAGTCAAAACACACATGGACCTCACATTGTAGACCTCAATGGGCCTGGCCTAATGTGACCTTTTGTCCACTCTTTGGGAAGCCGTGCCTGTGAGAGTTCTCCAGAGATTTCATTGAAATGAGCTTCCTCACCATTTAATGTTTGCTGAATGAACTGAAACCCACAGTGCCTCCAACTTCATGCTTGAAAAATGGCTAGATAAATACCATGAAATTTTTGAAATTCCTATGACCAGGTGGCACTGGAGAAACATTGGATGTCCTGTTGCTGATCATGAGTATACCAGACAGTGCCTTGATTTACTGAGTTTCATGAAAATGGTGTAGAACAGAGATGCCAGAAATTTGGAGCCTGCTGAGTAGTGGGTCTAGAGCAGTGGTGGGGAGGTGTTTGATAAAACATCCGTGGTAGGGCCATGTGGATCTACCATTGGATTCCAAATGGCTTGTAACTGACATGGTGCAGCCAACAGACCCTTATATGTAAAGGCATCTTGTTATATGGAGAGTTTTCAGAGGAAAATTAAGAATCAGGTTGATATGGACAAGGGGGCAATGGGGCAAGCTGTGAGAGATAGGAGCCTAGTTGGTGCATTCTCTTGCAGACCCTGACCCACCACACGTGACAGAACTCCCTCCAGCACTGTGTCCCAGTTTAGCTCCTAGTATTTCGTGAAACAAATACCAAACTCACAGTGCAGCAGTCAAAACACCACAAAAAGTGGAAGAGGACCAAATGGCTTCACAGTCCACACGGGGAGACACTTAGTCCCCAGTGGACTCAGTTTACCTACAAAGAGAGGATTCAGCACTGCTTCATCTTGTTCATTGGAAAATAAGAAACCATGTCCTCCAGGTCACATAGATGCAGACCCAGCTTTGATGTTCTCACTACAGAGGAAGCCAAATCTCCTGAAAACTACATATATTTCAAGTGTGGAAGCTCAGAGGCAGTTTCTCAAAAAGTTTTTAGGCCAGCAGAGCTCCATGTTTGTGGAGTGTTTACCCTGTCCCTTAGTTTTGGAAACTCCTCTACCACCTCCAAGGTTGTGAACTCCTGAGCATTTTCCATTCCAGATATGTATTCACTGATTTTGTAACTCTTCTCCTCTAATTGTGTCTTACTTGGGGTGAAGGTAATGTCAAGGCATTGTTCTGGATGAGAGCGGGAGGATATTTGTGCAGCATATTTTTACATACACATTGGATTCATTTTCCAAATTTCCATTCGAAGTACTGAATCCCTGACACTAACCCATACCTAGTAGACTCAGACTATTCATCCTAATATAATGGAGAAAATTAGCCCAACACATTAGAAATACAAGTACTTCAGAGGAGACATGTTGTATAGTTGGACTTGACATTTGCATTATATAAGGTAGGAGTTATAAATCTAGTCAAATTTATTTGAAATATTCTCCATATGTTTTTAAGCTTAACAAATATGTGAATTCTTATTTCCCTTTTCTGTAGCCTATTCACACATGTATATTTATATGCATATATAGAATCCTACCAGGTATCACACGTACATTTTTGTGAGGTGGCTGTCTTGGCAGATACAAATTGTGAGAAGAGTTCACTCCTCCTAAATGCTGTTGGAAATGAAAATTCAACCTATAGGAGAGCGTCCTAGTAGAACAACATTATACATTAACTCATGTTCAGTAAAATAAATATTTTTGCATTTGTGGATGATACATATTTACTGATGAATTTCGATTGGCATTTATATTGGTACTTTTTAATGTCTGTGAGTGTTGTGTGTGTGTGTGTGTATATACAGATATAGATATAGATATACTCTGCAAATTTTTCAAAATATGAAATATATGTGTCTAATATACACTCTCTAAATTCATTCATGTTCATGTATGTGGATTTATAATCCACTTTTTACAAGATTATAATCAGAAATATTCATCCACCTGAAATACATATTTGTTTCCTAGTACTGAAAACTAACTTCAGTGAATGGTGCATACAAATCCTAATTATTCTACAGTAACTGACCCAGTCTAACATCAATGCAAGTAGACTCCTATGGGACATGATATGTAATTTGTCATTCATTTGTATTCGACACTGGTACATTATTGTTTCTTCAGTTTTTGCACATCACAGGATATACATTTCATCCACAAGTTCACAAATTAATAAGCATTTGTTTCAACTTTAACCACTTCTTGCTTCAGAACACATGTATTGTCAGGGTATTCTTGACTGGTCTTTTCATGAGACTTCTTTCCAAACACATTATTTTGAATTTCCATAATCATTTTGAAGCAAAACTCACACACTCTTTATGATAAACCTAAACACAAATATTTCCATTACATATATACCTGGTTGGAATGAATGATTGTATATCAATATACGATTTTATTTAATTTTTCAGATATCAGTTCAATTTATTATGTAAAGTTCAAAAAAGTTATATTATTTATTCACAGTATGGTCTATTCATGCTTTTTCTCTATGTTCCTAGAAACAGGGTACACCTCTTTGTACCCCCGATTCTCATTTTACATCTTCAATATATTGCTCCCAGAAATGGTGAAAGAAATACTCATGTCACCTCATTATCACAGTAATATTCTGGACAAAAAATGGAAAGGTCACACTTATGATTGTACCAAAGCCTAAATGGAAAGTGAACATGGATTTCTAAAAACATCCATGTCCAGGTTGCCTAATGCTGTCAATTGTCAATCCTATTGGTGACTACATATTTGTTTTTTTTCCTAATTTATATATTCAAACTCAACCCTGTTGAAAATGTCTAATTCTATCACTCACTTTATACTTTGCCTGATTTCGTAATGTTTCTATTGATATCTGCTTTTCTACATATTTTCCCCAGTTCAACATAGTGACTGACTCTTCATATGTGCTGACATTTACATTCACTCAACAACCGAAAGTCTATTGCTAAAGAACTTTTGGTCCAAATCCTATTCTCACTCTTCTTCCTAAATCTACCGACTATCTTCCTAATCCTACTGAATATCCCTTTTTGACTGGGTGTTCTCTTCTAAATTCAATCATCCAATGTACAAGATCTTATGCCATTGTATATGGAATTATCTGAGGCATCTTTGCAGAACATCATTCAAAGCTAAGTATCCCAATCAAGGTCAAAACCCTTCTGGGCTTCAAATCATACCTAGATTTCTGTTTTCCTACTTATATTTTACCTCTATATTCTTGTAAATATTGCAGGTTCCCAATACCATTATTCATCACACAGAATCACTCGTAATCCAAATCAAACCTGTTTTTAACCCCAAGTATACACTGTTCCCTCAATCATTTTACAGAAGAGCAGAGACAGAGTGGTTCTTACAATACAGGAAAGTTGGGGACCTTCAACCTGATGAGAACCTCAAATGTCCATGCACAAATGGAACCTGGAGAAGTTGTAGGCAGGTATGAAGCACCTGAGAGAGCAAAAGTCATCTTCCATGGCAAACAACCTGGTCAGGATGAAGGGATGTGTCTGAATCTGCCTCTCTCTCTTCTTATTGTACAGAAGATGGACCAAACCAGGGCTGAGTGGAGAGATGTTCCCGGGTGCCAATGGTGATATACCTTCTACCTTATGAAAGTGTCACAGGAAGTTCTGGCAACCTCCATCTTATGTTACCCTTGGAAGCAATTGTTAGGACAAAGTGGTTGCCAAGGCAGTGACCTCATTCAGTTCCAAAGAATGTGAAATACCTCATTTTCTTGGTGATGGAACTCTCTGAACTTGGTATCCAAGAAGCCAGACACCCAGAGGCAGTCCCAGTCCCAGTCCCAGTGGGCTCACTTGTTTGGATTTACCAAGGACAGAGTCAGTTTTCTTGGTACCTAATGATGTGAGGATGGCCAAATGCCAGGAGAGCTCTGAAGATGGACCTTTCCTGAGAAAACAGGTAGTGGCTAACCACTTTTTCCTGACATCTTCACAGAGTTGGTCAAGGAATCAAGATCTGAGAGAAGACAGGCCATTTCGGGGGAACATAGTATGGCCCACCAGTCAGAGGACACTCCGGATAGTCACAGACGTACTTGGGGGAAGGAGGTGCCTTTGTGGGAGTGGGTGTGGGTTTGTTGTTTTGTCTCATGTTCTGAGAATAGATAGAAAAGGCGGTTTGTTTGGTTTGGAGTGGACAGTTTCTAGTAAGTCATTTGACATGGCGAGTGTTTCTCTTTCTGTGTATCCCACTGTGTCCGTTGTTGTAGACATTAGAAAAGAGAATGCATTAATGGATGTGTCCTGTCTAGTATAAATCTTCCCATAATTCATCCTGCCCAATATATGAATGGACTGCAGCTTGTCTTATCAATGTGCAACACCTGCTATCTTTCTAAGTTGTTGTTTTCTTCCTGAATTCTGGCCACTCTCCAGAATAGGCTCATGGATTTGTGTACAAAATATGTACCACCTCCAAGCTCTGTGACATGGCCATGTACTGGATAGCTGAAGAGAATGGCGAGCATCTCAAAAAACTCAGATATCAGTATGACCAGGAAAGTCTCAGTGCAGAAACCCTGCTTTGGGCCTTTTGCTTACTTATTGTTGTGTTGCACTGAATGTCAGGAAGGTCTTTGCCTCAGTCCACACCTTTGTGAAGCCTGAAGAAAACAGTTTTCAAATGGAAATGAATGGGCCTCACCTGTGGCTCTTTATCAGCCTCTTGGACCTGTGTGTGGCTGTGACTTAGATTCTCAGCACCTGATGGATCTTAAGATGATCCTACGTGAGCTTCCAAACCAATGGCAAAAAATATCATTCATTGTGGATGAAGTCTCTTGCCTTCCTCTGTTAGGTTCCTGCACTCCATCAAATTACAATAGGGATTCTTTGGGTCAAATGAGTTCTTCAAAGCCCTGCAGAGGTGCTTGTGTTTTCGCATGACTCTAAATCACCTAAAGAATCGATACCTAAAATCAGTAGGCCTCAAATTGGAGAAACAAAGAAGTATTAACGGCAGGCTTATTTGTTCGCTCCTGTTTCAGAGAAAGGGTGTCCAGGCTACCCTGACTTTAGGCAAATGAGGGGCAAACGAGCTGATTTTGGACACTGTCTTGGGCTGCGCCCCTCATGGAAACCTCCAGCCAGAGGTTAAGATGATTGACTATATGGAATAAGATGAAGGCCATGTGGGAGTGTTTTGGTTTTAATTTTGGTCATTTGTGTTGCATTGGAAAAAATGACTGGGTCCACGTGAGCTTGAACTCTGGTGTGATTCCCCTTAGAGACTGGGTTTTGGAACTGAACTCAGAGAAGCATTGCCATGAATTTTGTTGGGATTTTAAGAGGCCACGCATGAAAGTCGCTCTTGGAAACTGAGACCTAGGCCCCGGGTGGATTTCCACAGAGGCCTGGGAATCTCAGCAAGGATATCACATGATTTTATTCTTAAAGAAATGGCAGCCATAGTTGAGAGTGAAAACACACATGGACCTCACATTGTAGACCTCAATGGGCCTGGCCTAATGTGACCATTTGTCCACTCTTTGGGAAGCCGTGCCTGTGAGAGTTCTCCAGAGATTTCATTGAAATGAGCTTCCTCACCATTTAATGTTTGCTGAATGAACTGAAACCCACAGTGCCTCCAACTTCATGCTTGAAAAATGGCTAGATAAATACCATGAAATTTTTGAAATTCCTATGACCAGGTGGCACTGGAGAAACATTGGATGTCCTGTTGCTGATCATGAGTATACCAGACAGTGCCTTGATTTACTGAGTTTCATGAAAATGGTGTAGAACAGAGATGCCAGAAATTTGGAGCCTGCTGAGTAGTGGGTCTAGAGCAGTGGTGGGGAGGTGTTTGATAAAACATCCGTGGTAGGGCCATGTGGATCTACCATTGGATTCCAAATGGCTTGTAACTGACATGGTGCAGCCAACAGACCCTTATATGTAAAGGCATCTTGTTATATGGAGAGTTTTCAGAGGAAAATTAAGAATCAGGTTGATATGGACAAGGGGGCAATGGGCAAGCTGTGAGAGATAGGAGCCTAGTTGGTGCATTCTCTTGCAGACCCTGACCCACCACACGTGACAGAACTCCCTCCAGCACTGTGTCCCAGTTTAGCTCCTAGTATTTCGTGAAACAAATACCAAACTCACAGTGCAGCAGCAAAAACACCACAAAAAGTGGAAGAGGACCAAATGGCTTCACAGTCCACACGGGGAGACACTTAGTCCCCAGTGGCCTCAGTTTACCTACAAAGAGAGGATTCAGCACTGCTTCATCTTGTTCATTGGAAAATAAGAACCATGTCCTCCAGGTCACATAGATGCAGACCCAGCTTTGATGGTCTCACTACAGAGGAAGCCAAATCTCCTGAAAACAACATATATTTCAAGTGTGGAAGCTCAGAGGCAGTTTCTCAAAAAGTTTTTAGGCCAGCAGAGCTCCATGTTTGTGGAGGGTTTACCCTGTCCCTTAGTTTTGGAAACTCCTCTACCACCTCCAAGGTTGTGAACTCCTGAGCATTTTCCATTCCAGATATGTATTCACTGATTTTGTAACTCTTCTCCTCTAATTGTGTCTTACTTGGGGTGAAGGTAATGTCAAGGCATTGTTCTGGATGAGAGCGGGAGGATATTTGTGCAGCAGATTTTTACATACACATTGGATTCATTTTCCAAATTTCCATTCGAAGTACTGAATCCCTGACACTAACCCATACCTAGTAGACTCAGACTATTCATCCGAATATAATGGAGAAAATTAGCCCAACACATTAGAAATACAAGTAATTCAGAGGAGACATGTTGTATAGTTGGACTTGACATTTGCATTATATAAGGTAGGAGTTATAAATCTAGTCAAATTTATTTGAAATATTCTCCATGTGTTTTTAAGCTTAACAAATATGTGAATTCTTATTTCCCTTTTCTGTAGCCTATTCACACATGTATATTTATATGCATATATAGAATCCTACCAGGTATCACACGTACATTTTTGTGAGGTGGCTGTCTTGGCAGATACAAATTGTGAGAAGAGTTCACTCCTCCTAAATGCTGTTTGAAATGAAAATTCAACCTATAGGAGAGCGTCCTAGTAGAACAACATTATACATTAACTCATGTTCAGTAAAATAAATATTTTTGCATTTGTGGATGATACATATTTACTGATGAATTTCGATTGGCATTTATATTGGTACTTTTTAATGTCTGTGAGTGTTGTGTGTGTGTGTGTGTATATACAGATATAGATATAGATATACTCTGCAAATTTTTCAAATATGAAATATATGTGTCTAATATACACTCTCTAAATTCATTCATGTTCATGTATGTGGATTTATAATCCACTTTTCACAAGATTATAATCAGAAATATTCATCCACCTGAAATACATATTTGTTTCCTAGTACTGAAAACTAACTTCAGTGAATGGTGCATACAAATCCTAATTATTCTACAGTAACTGACCCAGTCTAACATCAATGCAAGTAGACTCCTATGGGACATGATATGTAATTTGTCATTCATTTGTATTCGACACTGGTACATTATTGTTTCTTCAGTTTTTGCACATCACAGGATATACATTTCATCCACAAGTTCACAAATTAATAAGCATTTGTTTCAACTTTAACCACTTCTTGCTTCAGAACACATGTATTGTCAGGGTATTCTTGACTGGTCTTTTCATGAGACTTCTTTCCAAACACATTATTTTGAATTTCCATAATCATTTTGAAGCAAAACTCACTCACTCTTTATGATAAACCTAAACACAAATATTTCCATTACATATATACCTGGTTGGAATGAATGATTGTATATCAATATACGATTTCCTTTAATTTTTCAGATATCAGTTCAATTCATTATTTAAAGTTCAAAAAAGTTATATTATTTATTCACAGTATGGTCTATTCATGCTTTTTCTCTATGTTCCTAGAAACAGGGTACACCTCTTTGTACCCCCGATTCTCATTTTACATCTTCAATATATTGCTCCCAGAAATGGTGAAAGAAATACTCATGTCACCTCATTATCACAGTAATATTCCGGACAAAAATGGAAAGGTCACACTTATGATAGTACCAAAGCCTAAATGGAAAGTGAACATGGATTTCTAAAAACATCCATGTCCAGGTTGCCTAATGCTGTCAATTGTCAATCCTATTGGTGACTACATATTTGTTTTTTTCCTAATTTATATATTCAAACTCAACCCTGTTGAAAATGTCTAATTCTATCACTCACTTTATACTTTGCCTGATTTCGTAATGTTTCTATTGATATCTGCTTTTCTACATATTTTCCCCAGTTCAACATAGTGACTGACTCTTCATATGTGCTGACATTTACATTCACTCAACAACCGAAAGTCTATTGCTAAAGAACTTTTGGTCCAAATCCTACACTCACTCTTCTTCCTAAACCTACCGACTATCTTCCTAATCCTACTGAATATCCCTTTTTGACTGGATGTTCTCTTCTAAATTCAATCATCCAATGTACAAGATCTTATGCCATTGTATATGGAATTATTTGAGGCTTCTTTGCAGAACATCATTCAAAGCTAAGTATCCCAATCAAGGGCAAAACCCTTCTGGGCTTCAAATCATACCTAGATTTCTGTTTTCCTACTTATATTTCACCTCTATATTCTTGTAAATATTGCAGGTTCCCAATACCATTATTCATCACACAGAATCACTCGTAATCCAAATCAAACCTGTTTTTAACCCCAAGTATACACTGTTCCCTCAATCATTTTACAGAAGAGCAGAGACAGAGTGGTTCTTACAATACAGGAAAGTTGGGGACCTTCAACCTGATGAGAACCTCAAATGTCCATGCACAAATGGTACCTGGAGAAGTTGTAGGCAGGTATGAAGCACCTGAGAGAGCAAAAGTCATCTTCCATGGCAAACAACCTGGTCAGGATGAAGGGATGTGTCTGAATCTGCCTCTCTCTCTTCTTATTGTACAGAAGATGGACCAAACCAGGGCTGAGTGGAGAGCTGTTCCCGGGTGCCAATGGTGATATACATTCTACCTTATGAAAGTGTCACAGGAAGTTCTGGCAACCTCCATCTTATGTTACCCTTGGAAGCAACTGTTAGGACAAAGTGGTTGCCAAGGCAGTGACCTCATTCAGTTCCAAAGAATGTGAAATACCTCATTTCCTTGGTGATGAAACTCTCTGAACTTGGTATCCAAGAAGCCAGACACCCAGAGGCAGTCCCAGTCCCAGTCCCAGTGGGCTCACTTGTTTGGATTTACCAAGGACAGAGTCAGTTTTCTTGGTACCTAATGATGTGAGGATGGCCAAAGGCCAGGAGAGCTCTGAAGATGGACCTTTCCTGAGAAAACAGGTAGTGGCTAACCACTTTTTACTGACGTCTTCACAGAGTTGGTCAAGGAATCAAGATCTGAGAGAAGACAGGCCATTTCGGGGTAACATAGTATGGCCCACCAGTCAGAGGACACTCCGGATAGTCACAGACGTACTTGGGGGAAGGAGGTGCCTTTGTGGGAGTGGGTGTGGGTTTGTTGTTTTGTCTCATGTTCTGAGAATAGATAGAAAAGGCGGTTTGTTTGGTTTGGAGTGGACAGTTTCTAGTAAGTCATTTGACATGGCGAGTGTTTCTCTTTCTGTGTATCCCACTGTGTCCGTTGTTGTAGACATTAGAAAAGAGAATGCATTAATGGATGTGTCCTGTCTAGTATAAATCTTCCCATAATTCATCCTGCCCAATATATGAATGGACTGCAGCTTGTCTTATCAATGTGCAACACCTGCTATCTTTCTAAGTTATTGTTTGCTTCCTGAATTCTGGCCACTCTCCAGAATAGGCTCATGGATTTGTGTACAAAATATGTACCACCTCCAAGCTCTGTGACATGGCCATGTACTGGATAGCTGAAGAGAATGGCGAGCATCTCAAAAAACTCAGATATCAGTGTGACCAGGAAAGTCTCAGTGCAGAAACCCTGCTTTGGGCCTTTTGCTTACTTATTGTTGTGTTGCACTGAATGTCAGGAAGGTCTTTGCCTCAGGCCACCCCTTTGTGAAGCCTGAAGAAAACAGTTTTCAAATGGAAATGAATGGGCCTCACCTGTGGCTCTTTATCAGCCTCTTGGACCTGTGTGTGGCTGTGACTTAGATTCTCAGCACCTGATGGATCTTAAGAATGATCCCACGTGAGCTTCCAAAACCAAAATGGCAAAAAATATCATTCATTGTGGATGAAGTCTCTTGCCTTCCTCTGTTAGGTTCCTGCACTCCATCAAATGACAATAGGGATTCTTTGGGTCAAATGAGTTCTTCAAAGCCCTGCAGAGGTGCTTGTGTTTTCGCATGACTCTAAATCACCTAAAGAATCGATACCTAAAATCAGTAGGCCCCATTTGGAGAAACAAAGAAGTATTAACGGCAGGCTTATTTGTTCGCTCCTGTTTCAGAGAAACGGTGTCCAGGCTACCCTGACTTTAGACAAATGAGGGGCAAACGAGCTGATTTTGGACACTGTCTTGGGCTGCGCCCCTCATGGAAACCTCCAGCCAGAGGTTAATATGATTGACTATATGGAATAAGATGAAGGCCATGTGGGAGTGTTTTGGTTTTAATTTTGGTCATTTGTGTTGCATTGGAAAAAATGACTGGGTCCACGTGAGCTTGAACTCTGGTGTGATTCCCCTTAGAGACTGGGTTTTGGAACTGAACTCAGAGAAGCATTGCCATGAATTTTGTTGGGATTTTAAGAGGCCACTCATGAAAGTCGCTCTTGGAAACTGAGACCTAGGCCCCGGGTGGATTTCCACAGAGGCCTGGGAATCTCAGCAAGGATATCACATGATTTTATTCTTAAAGAAATGGCAGCCATAGTTGAGAGTGAAAACACACATGGACCTCACATTGTAGTCCTCAATGGGCCTGGCCTAATGTGACCTTTTGTCCACTCTTTGGGAAGCCGTGCCTGTGAGAGTTCTCCAGAGATTTCATTGAAATGAGCTTCCTCACCATTTAATGTTTGCTGAATGAACTGAAACCCACAGTGCCTCCAACTTCATGCTTGAAAAATGGCTAGATAAATACCATGAAATTTTTGAAATTCCTATGACCAGGTGGCACTGGAGAAACATTGGATGTCCTGTTGCTGATCATGAGTATACCAGACAGTGCCTTGATTTACTGAGTTTCATGAAAATGGTGTAGAACAGAGATGCCAGAAATTTGGAGCCTGCTGAGTAGTGGGTCTAGAGCAGTGGTGGGGAGGTGTTTGATAAAACATCCGTGGTAGGGCCATGTGGATCTACCATTGGATTCCAAATGGCTTGTAACTGACATGGTGCAGCCAACAGACCCTTATATGTAAAGGCATCTTGTTATATGGAGAGTTTTCAGAGGAAAATTAAGAATCAGGTTGATATGGACAAGGGGGCAATGGGGCAAGCTGTGAGAGATAGGAGCCTAGTTGGTGCATTCTCTTGCAGACCCTGACCCACCACACGTGACAGAACTCCCTCCAGCACTGTGTCCCAGTTTAGCTCCTAGTATTTCGTGAAACAAATACCAAACTCACAGTGCAGCAGCAAAAACACCACAAAAAGTGGAAGAGGACCAAATGGCTTCACAGTCCACACGGGGAGACACTTAGTCCCCAGTGGCCTCAGTTTACCTACAAAGAGAGGATTCAGCACTGCTTCATCTTGTTCATTGGAAAATAAGAAACCATGTCCTCCAGGTCACATAGATGCAGACGCAGCTTTGATGGTCTCACTACAGAGGAATCCAAATCTCCTGAAACCAACATATATTTCAAGTGTGGAAGCTCAGAGGCAGTTTTTCAAAAAGTTTTTAGGCCAGCAGAGCTCCATGTTTGTGGAGTGTTTACCCTGTCCCTTAGTTTTGGAAACTCCTCTACCACCTCCAAGGTTGTGAACTCCTGAGCATTTTCCATTCCCGATATGTATTCACTGATTTTGTAACTCTTCTCCTCTAATTGTGTCTTACTTGGGGTAAAGGTAATGTCAAGGCATTGTTCTGGATGAGAGCGGGAGGATATTTGTTCAGCATATATTTACATACACATTGGATTCATTTTCCAATTTTCCATTCGAAATACTGAATCCCTGACACTAACCCATACCTAGTAGTCTCCGACTATTCATCTTAATATAATGGACAAAATTAACCCAACACAATGGAAATACAAGCACTTCAGAGGAGACATGTTGTATAGTTGGACTTGACATTTGCATTATATAAGGTAGGAGTTATAAATCTAGTCAAATTTTAATTGAAATATTCTCCATGTGTTTTTAAACTTAACAAATATGTGAATTCTTGTTTCCCTTTTCTGTAGCCTATTCACACATGTATATTTATATGCATATATAGAATCCTACCAGGTATCACACGTACATTTTTGTGAGGTGGCTGTCTTGGCAGATACAAATTGTGAGAAGAGTTCACTCCTCCTAAATGCTGTTGGAAATGAAAATTCAACCTATAGGAGAGCGTCCTAGTAGAACAACATTATACATTAACTCATGTTCAGTTAAATAAATATTTTTGCATTTGTGGATGATACATATTTACTGATGAATTTCGATTGGCATTTATATTGGTACTTTTTAATGTCTGTGAGTGTTGTGTGTGTGTGTGTGTATATACAGATATAGATATAGATATACTGTGCAAATTTTTCAAAATATGAAATATATGTGTCTAATATACACTCTCTAAATTCATTCATGTTCATGTATGTGGATTTATAATCCACTTTTCACAAGATTATAATCAGAAATATTTATCCACCTGAAATACATATTTGTTTCCTAGTACTGAAAACTAACTTCAGTGAATGGTGCATACAAATCCTAATTATTCTACAGTAACTGACCCAGTCTAACATCAATGCAAGTAGACTCATATGGGACATGATATGTAATTTGTCATTCATTTGTATTCGACACTGGTACATTATTGTTTCTTCAGTTTTTGCACATCACAGGATATACATTTCATCCACAAGTTCACAAATTAATAAGCATTTGTTTCAACTTTCACCACTTCTTGCTTACGAACACATGTATTGTCAGGGTTTCTTGACTGGTCCTTTCATGAGACTTCTTTCCAAACACATTATTTTGAATTTCCATAATCATTTTGAAGCAAAACTCACACACTCTTCATGATAAAACAAAACACTAATATTTCCATTACATATATACCTGGTTGGAATGAATGATTGTATATCAATATACGATTTCCTTTAATTTTTCAGATATCAGTTCAATTCATTATTTAAAGTTCAAAAAAGTTATATTATTTATTCACACTATGGTCTATTCATGCTTTTTCTCTATGTTCCTAGAAACAGGGTACACCTCTTTGTACCCCCGATTCTCATTTTACATCTTCAATATATTGCTCACAGAAATGGTGAAAGAAATACTCATGTCACCTCATTATCACCGTAATATTCTGGACAAAAAATGGAAAGGTCACACTTATGATTGTACCAAAGCCTAAATGGAAAGTGAACATGGATTTCTAAAAACATCCATGTCCAGGTTGCCTAATGCTGTCAATTGTCAATCCTATTGGTGACTACATATTTGTTTTTTTCCTAATTTATATATTCAAACTCAACCCTGTTGAAAATGTCTAATTCTATCACTCACTTTATACTTTGCCTGATTTCGTAATGTTTCTATTGATATCTGCTTTTCTACATATTTTCCCCAGTTCAACATAGTGACTGACTCTTCATATGTGCTGACATTTACATTCACTCAACAACCGAAAGTCTATTGCTAAAGAACTTTTGGTCCAAATCCTATACTCACTCTTCTTCCTAAACCTACCGACTATCTTCCTAATCCTACTGAATATCCCTTTTTGACTGGATGTTCTCTTCTAAATTCAATCATCCAATGTACAAGGTCCTATGCCATTGTATATGGAATTATGTGAGGCATCTTTGCAGAACATCATTCAAAGCTAAGTATCCCAATCAAGGGCAAAACCCTTCTGGGCTTCAAATCATACCTAGATTTCTGTTTTCCTACTTATATTTCACGTCTATATTCTTGTAAATATTGCAGGTTCCCAATACCATTATTCATCACACAGAATCACTCGTAATCCAAATCAAACCTGTTTTTAACCCCAAGTATACACTGTTCCCTCAATCATTTTACAGAAGAGCAGAGACAGAGTGGTTCTTACAATACAGGAAAGTTGGGGACCTTCCACCTGATGAGAACCTCAAATGTCCATGCACAAATGGTACCTGGAGAAGTTGTAGGCAGGTATGAAGCACCTGAGAGAGCAAAAGTCATCTTCCATGGCAAACAACCTGGTCAGGATGAAGGGATGTGTCTGAATCTGCCTCTCTCTCTTCTTATTGTACAGAAGATGGACCAAACCAGGGCTGAGTAAAGAGCTGTTCCCAGGTGCCAATGGTGATATACATTCTACCTTATGAAAGTGTCCCAGGAAGTAGGGGCAACCTCCATCTTATGTTACCCTTGGAAGCAACTGTTAGGACACAGTGGTTGCCAAGGCAGTGACCTCATTGAGTTCCAAAGAATGTGACATACATCATTTCCTTGGTGATGGAACTCTCTGAACTTGGTATCCAAGAAGCCAGGCACCCAGAGGCAGTCCCAGACCCAGTCCCAGTGGGCTCACTTGTTTGGATTTACCAAGGACAGAGTCAGTTTTCTTGGTACCTAATGATGTGAGGATGGCCAAATGCCAGGAGAGCTCTGAAGAAGGACGTTTCCTGAGAAAACTGGTAGTGGCTAACCACTTTTTCCTGACATCTTCACAGAGTTGGTCAAGGAAACAAGATCTGAGAGAAGACAGGCCATTTCGGGGGAACATAGTATGGCCCACCAGTCAGAGGACACTCCGGATAGTCACAGACCTACTTGGGGGAAGGAGGTGCCTTTGTGGGAGTGGGTGTGGGTTTGTTGTTTTGTCTCATGTTCTGAGAATAGATTGGAAAGGCGGTTTGTTTGGTTTGGAGTGGACAGTTTCTAGTAAGTCATTTGACATGGCGAGTGTTTCTCTTTCTGTGTATCCCACTGTGTCCGTTGTTGTAGACATTAGAAAAGAGAATGCATTAATGGATGTGTCCTGTCTAGTACAAATCTTCCCATAATTCATCCTGCCCAATATATGAATGGACTGCAGCTTGTCTTATCAATGTGCAACACCTGCTATCTTTCTAAGTTGTTGTTTTCTTCCTGAATTCTGGCCACTCTCCAGAATAGGCTCATGAATTTGTGTCCAAAATATTTAACACCTCCAAGCTCTGTGACATGGCCATGTACTGGATAGCTGAAGAGAATGGCGAGCATCTCAGAAAACTCAGATATCAGTGTGACCAGGAAAGTCTCAGTGCAGAAACCCTGCTTTGGGCCTTTTGCTTACTTATTGTTGTGTTGCACTGAATGTCAGGAAGGTCTTTGCCTCAGGCCACATTTTGTGAAGCCTGAAGAAAACAGTTTACAAATGGAAATGAATGCGCCTCACCTGTGGCTCTTTATCAGCCTCTTGGACCTGTGTGTGGCTGTGACTTAGATTCTCAGCACCTGATGGATCTTAAGAATGATCCCATGTGAGCTTCCAAAACCAAAATGGCAAAAAATATCATTCATTGTGGATGAAGTCTCTTGCCTTCCTCTGTTAGGTTCCTGCACTCCATCAAATGACAATAGGGATTCTTTGGGTCAAATGAGTTCTTCAAAGCCCTGCAGAGGTGCTTGTGTTTTCGCATGACTCTAAATCACCTAAAGAATCGATACCTAAAATCAGTAGGCCCCATTTGGAGAAACAAAGAAGTATTAACGGCAGGCTTATTTGTTCGCTCCTGTTTCAGAGAAACGGTGTCCAGGCTACCCTGACTTTAGACAAATGAGGGGCAAACGAGCTGATTTTGGACACTGTCTTGGGCTGCGCCCCTCATGGAAACCTCCAGCCAGAGGTTAATATGATTGACTATATGGAATAAGATGAAGGCCATGTGGGAGTGTTTTGGTTTTAATTTTGGTCATTTGTGTTGCATTGGAAAAAATGACTGGGTCCACGTGAGCTTGAACTCTGGTGTGATTCCCCTTAGAGACTGGGTTTTGGAACTGAACTCAGAGAAGCATTGCCATGAATTTTGTTGGGATTTTAAGAGGCCACTCATGAAAGTCGCTCTTGGAAACTGAGACCTAGGCCCCGGGTGGATTTCCACAGAGGCCTGGGAATCTCAGCAAGGATATCACATGATTTTATTCTTAAAGAAATGGCAGCCATAGTTGAGAGTGAAAACACACATGGACCTCACATTGTAGTCCTCAATGGGCCTGGCCTAATGTGACCTTTTGTCCACTCTTTGGGAAGCCGTGCCTGTGAGAGTTCTCCAGAGATTTCATTGAAATGAGCTTCCTCACCATTTAATGTTTGCTGAATGAACTGAAACCCACAGTGCCTCCAACTTCATGCTTGAAAAATGGCTAGATAAATACCATGAAATTTTTGAAATTCCTATGACCAGGTGGCACTGGAGAAACATTGGATGTCCTGTTGCTGATCATGAGTATACCAGACAGTGCCTTGATTTACTGAGTTTCATGAAAATGGTGTAGAACAGAGATGCCAGAAATTTGGAGCCTGCTGAGTAGTGGGTCTAGAGCAGTGGTGGGGAGGTGTTTGATAAAACATCCGTGGTAGGGCCATGTGGATCTACCATTGGATTCCAAATGGCTTGTAACTGACATGGTGCAGCCAACAGACCCTTATATGTAAAGGCATCTTGTTATATGGAGAGTTTTCAGAGGAAAATTAAGAATCAGGTTGATATGGACAAGGGGGCAATGGGGCAAGCTGTGAGAGATAGGAGCCTAGTTGGTGCATTCTCTTGCAGACCCTGACCCACCACACGTGACAGAACTCCCTCCAGCACTGTGTCCCAGTTTAGCTCCTAGTATTTCGTGAAACAAATACCAAACTCACAGTGCAGCAGCAAAAACACCACAAAAAGTGGAAGAGGACCAAATGGCTTCACAGTCCACACGGGGAGACACTTAGTCCCCAGTGGCCTCAGTTTACCTACAAAGAGAGGATTCAGCACTGCTTCATCTTGTTCATTGGAAAATAAGAAACCATGTCCTCCAGGTCACATAGATGCAGACGCAGCTTTGATGGTCTCACTACAGAGGAATCCAAATCTCCTGAAACCAACATATATTTCAAGTGTGGAAGCTCAGAGGCAGTTTTTCAAAAAGTTTTTAGGCCAGCAGAGCTCCATGTTTGTGGAGTGTTTACCCTGTCCCTTAGTTTTGGAAACTCCTCTACCACCTCCAAGGTTGTGAACTCCTGAGCATTTTCCATTCCCGATATGTATTCACTGATTTTGTAACTCTTCTCCTCTAATTGTGTCTTACTTGGGGTAAAGGTAATGTCAAGGCATTGTTCTGGATGAGAGCGGGAGGATATTTGTTCAGCATATATTTACATACACATTGGATTCATTTTCCAATTTTCCATTCGAAATACTGAATCCCTGACACTAACCCATACCTAGTAGTCTCCGACTATTCATCTTAATATAATGGACAAAATTAACCCAACACAATGGAAATACAAGCACTTCAGAGGAGACATGTTGTATAGTTGGACTTGACATTTGCATTATATAAGGTAGGAGTTATAAATCTAGTCAAATTTTAATTGAAATATTCTCCATGTGTTTTTAAACTTAACAAATATGTGAATTCTTGTTTCCCTTTTCTGTAGCCTATTCACACATGTATATTTATATGCATATATAGAATCCTACCAGGTATCACACGTACATTTTTGTGAGGTGGCTGTCTTGGCAGATACAAATTGTGAGAAGAGTTCACTCCTCCTAAATGCTGTTGGAAATGAAAATTCAACCTATAGGAGAGCGTCCTAGTAGAACAACATTATACATTAACTCATGTTCAGTTAAATAAATATTTTTGCATTTGTGGATGATACATATTTACTGATGAATTTCGATTGGCATTTATATTGGTACTTTTTAATGTCTGTGAGTGTTGTGTGTGTGTGTGTGTATATACAGATATAGATATAGATATACTGTGCAAATTTTTCAAAATATGAAATATATGTGTCTAATATACACTCTCTAAATTCATTCATGTTCATGTATGTGGATTTATAATCCACTTTTCACAAGATTATAATCAGAAATATTTATCCACCTGAAATACATATTTGTTTCCTAGTACTGAAAACTAACTTCAGTGAATGGTGCATACAAATCCTAATTATTCTACAGTAACTGACCCAGTCTAACATCAATGCAAGTAGACTCATATGGGACATGATATGTAATTTGTCATTCATTTGTATTCGACACTGGTACATTATTGTTTCTTCAGTTTTTGCACATCACAGGATATACATTTCATCCACAAGTTCACAAATTAATAAGCATTTGTTTCAACTTTCACCACTTCTTGCTTACGAACACATGTATTGTCAGGGTTTCTTGACTGGTCCTTTCATGAGACTTCTTTCCAAACACATTATTTTGAATTTCCATAATCATTTTGAAGCAAAACTCACACACTCTTCATGATAAAACAAAACACTAATATTTCCATTACATATATACCTGGTTGGAATGAATGATTGTATATCAATATACGATTTCCTTTAATTTTTCAGATATCAGTTCAATTCATTATTTAAAGTTCAAAAAAGTTATATTATTTATTCACACTATGGTCTATTCATGCTTTTTCTCTATGTTCCTAGAAACAGGGTACACCTCTTTGTACCCCCGATTCTCATTTTACATCTTCAATATATTGCTCACAGAAATGGTGAAAGAAATACTCATGTCACCTCATTATCACCGTAATATTCTGGACAAAAAATGGAAAGGTCACACTTATGATTGTACCAAAGCCTAAATGGAAAGTGAACATGGATTTCTAAAAACATCCATGTCCAGGTTGCCTAATGCTGTCAATTGTCAATCCTATTGGTGACTACATATTTGTTTTTTTCCTAATTTATATATTCAAACTCAACCCTGTTGAAAATGTCTAATTCTATCACTCACTTTATACTTTGCCTGATTTCGTAATGTTTCTATTGATATCTGCTTTTCTACATATTTTCCCCAGTTCAACATAGTGACTGACTCTTCATATGTGCTGACATTTACATTCACTCAACAACCGAAAGTCTATTGCTAAAGAACTTTTGGTCCAAATCCTATACTCACTCTTCTTCCTAAACCTACCGACTATCTTCCTAATCCTACTGAATATCCCTTTTTGACTGGATGTTCTCTTCTAAATTCAATCATCCAATGTACAAGGTCCTATGCCATTGTATATGGAATTATGTGAGGCATCTTTGCAGAACATCATTCAAAGCTAAGTATCCCAATCAAGGGCAAAACCCTTCTGGGCTTCAAATCATACCTAGATTTCTGTTTTCCTACTTATATTTCACGTCTATATTCTTGTAAATATTGCAGGTTCCCAATACCATTATTCATCACACAGAATCACTCGTAATCCAAATCAAACCTGTTTTTAACCCCAAGTATACACTGTTCCCTCAATCATTTTACAGAAGAGCAGAGACAGAGTGGTTCTTACAATACAGGAAAGTTGGGGACCTTCCACCTGATGAGAACCTCAAATGTCCATGCACAAATGGTACCTGGAGAAGTTGTAGGCAGGTATGAAGCACCTGAGAGAGCAAAAGTCATCTTCCATGGCAAACAACCTGGTCAGGATGAAGGGATGTGTCTGAATCTGCCTCTCTCTCTTCTTATTGTACAGAAGATGGACCAAACCAGGGCTGAGTAAAGAGCTGTTCCCAGGTGCCAATGGTGATATACATTCTACCTTATGAAAGTGTCCCAGGAAGTAGGGGCAACCTCCATCTTATGTTACCCTTGGAAGCAACTGTTAGGACACAGTGGTTGCCAAGGCAGTGACCTCATTGAGTTCCAAGAATGTGACATACATCATTTCCTTGGTGATGGAACTCTCTGAACTTGGTATCCAAGAAGCCAGGCACCCAGAGGCAGTCCCAGACCCAGTCCCAGTGGGCTCACTTGTTTGGATTTACCAAGGACAGAGTCAGTTTTCTTGGTACCTAATGATGTGAGGATGGCCAAATGCCAGGAGAGCTCTGAAGAAGGACGTTTCCTGAGAAAACTGGTAGTGGCTAACCACTTTTTCCTGACATCTTCACAGAGTTGGTCAAGGAAACAAGATCTGAGAGAAGACAGGCCATTTCGGGGGAACATAGTATGGCCCACCAGTCAGAGGACACTCCGGATAGTCACAGACCTACTTGGGGGAAGGAGGTGCCTTTGTGGGAGTGGGTGTGGGTTTGTTGTTTTGTCTCATGTTCTGAGAATAGATTGGAAAGGCGGTTTGTTTGGTTTGGAGTGGACAGTTTCTAGTAAGTCATTTGACATGGCGAGTGTTTCTCTTTCTGTGTATCCCACTGTGTCCGTTGTTGTAGACATTAGAAAAGAGAATGCATTAATGGATGTGTCCTGTCTAGTACAAATCTTCCCATAATTCATCCTGCCCAATATATGAATGGACTGCAGCTTGTCTTATCAATGTGCAACACCTGCTATCTTTCTAAGTTGTTGTTTTCTTCCTGAATTCTGGCCACTCTCCAGAATAGGCTCATGAATTTGTGTCCAAAATATTTAACACCTCCAAGCTCTGTGACATGGCCATGTACTGGATAGCTGAAGAGAATGGCGAGCATCTCAGAAAACTCAGATATCAGTGTGACCAGGAAAGTCTCAGTGCAGAAACCCTGCTTTGGGCCTTTTGCTTACTTATTGTTGTGTTGCACTGAATGTCAGGAAGGTCTTTGCCTCAGGCCACATTTTGTGAAGCCTGAAGAAAACAGTTTACAAATGGAAATGAATGCGCCTCACCTGTGGCTCTTTATCAGCCTCTTGGACCTGTGTGTGGCTGTGACTTAGATTCTCAGCACCTGATGGATCTTAAGAATGATCCCATGTGAGCTTCCAAAACCAAAATGGCAAAAAATATCATTCATTGTGGATGAAGTCTCTTGCCTTCCTCTGTTAGGTTCCTGCACTCCATCAAATTACAATAGGGATTCTTTGGGTCAAATGAGTTCTTCAAAGCCCTGCAGAGGTGCTTGTGTTTTCGCATGACTCTAAATCACCTAAAGAATCGATACCTAAAATCAGTAGGCCTCAAATTGGAGAAACAAAGAAGTATTAACGGCAGGCTTATTTGTTCGCTCCTGTTTCAGAGAAAGGGTGTCCAGGCTACCCTGACTTTAGGCAAATGAGGGGCAAACGAGCTGATTTTGGACACTGTCTTGGGCTGCGCCCCTCATGGAAACCTCCAGCCAGAGGTTAAGATGATTGACTATATGGAATAAGATGAAGGCCATGTGGGAGTGTTTTGGTTTTAATTTTGGTCATTTGTGTTGCATTGGAAAAAATGACTGGGTCCACGTGAGCTTGAACTCTGGTGTGATTCCCCTTAGAGACTGGGTTTTGGAACTGAACTCAGAGAAGCATTGCCATGAATTTTGTTGGGATTTTAAGAGGCCACGCATGAAAGTCGCTCTTGGAAACTGAGACCTAGGCCCCGGGTGGATTTCCACAGAGGCCTGGGAATCTCAGCAAGGATATCACATGATTTTATTCTTAAAGAAATGGCAGCCATAGTTGAGAGTGAAAACACACATGGACCTCACATTGTAGACCTCAATGGGCCTGGCCTAATGTGACCTTTTGTCCACTCTTTGGGAAGCCGTGCCTGTGAGAGTTCTCCAGAGATTTCATTGAAATGAGCTTCCTCACCATTTAATGTTTGCTGAATGAACTGAAACCCACAGTGCCTCCAACTTCATGCTTGAAAAATGGCTAGATAAATACCATGAAATTTTTGAAATTCCTATGACCAGGTGGCACTGGAGAAACATTGGATGTCCTGTTGCTGATCATGAGTATACCAGACAGTGCCTTGATTTACTGAGTTTCATGAAAATGGTGTAGAACAGAGATGCCAGAAATTTGGAGCCTGCTGAGTAGTGGGTCTAGAGCAGTGGTGGGGAGGTGTTTGATAAAACATCCGTGGTAGGGCCATGTGGATCTACCATTGGATTCCAAATGGCTTGTAACTGACATGGTGCAGCCAACAGACCCTTATATGTAAAGGCATCTTGTTATATGGAGAGTTTTCAGAGGAAAATTAAGAATCAGGTTGATATGGACAAGGGGGCAATGGGGCAAGCTGTGAGAGATAGGAGCCTAGTTGGTGCATTCTCTTGCAGACCCTGACCCACCACACGTGACAGAACTCCCTCCAGCACTGTGTCCCAGTTTAGCTCCTAGTATTTCGTGAAACAAATACCAAACTCACAGTGCAGCAGCAAAAACACCACAAAAAGTGGAAGAGGACCAAATGGCTTCACAGTCCACACGGGGAGACACTTAGTCCCCAGTGGCCTCAGTTTACCTACAAAGAGAGGATTCAGCACTGCTTCATCTTGTTCATTGGAAAATAAGAACCATGTCCTCCAGGTCACATAGATGCAGACCCAGCTTTGATGGTCTCACTACAGAGGAAGCCAAATCTCCTGAAAACAACATATATTTCAAGTGTGGAAGCTCAGAGGCAGTTTCTCAAAAAGTTTTTAGGCCAGCAGAGCTCCATGTTTGTGGAGGGTTTACCCTGTCCCTTAGTTTTGGAAACTCCTCTACCACCTCCAAGGTTGTGAACTCCTGAGCATTTTCCATTCCAGATATGTATTCACTGATTTTGTAACTCTTCTCCTCTAATTACTTGGGGTGAAGGTAATGTCAAGGCATTGTTCTGGAGTGAGAGAGGGAGGATATTTGTGCAGCCAGATTTTTACATACACATTGGATTCATTTCCAAATTTCCATTCGAAGTACTGAATCCCTGACACAACCCCATACCTAGTAGACTCAGACTATTCATCCGAATATAATGGAGAAAATTAGCCCAACACATTAGAAATACAAGTAATTCAGAGGAGACATGTTGTATAGTTGGACTTGACATTTGCATTATATAAGGTAGGAGTTATAAATCTAGTCAAATTTATTTGGAAATATTCTCCATGTTGTTTTAAGCTTACAAATATGTGAATTCTTATTTCCCTTTTCTGTAGCCTATTCACACATGTATATTTATATGCATATATAGAATCCCTACCAGGTTTCACACGTACATTTTTGTTGAGGGTGGCCTGTCTTGGCAGATAACAAAATTGTGAGAAGAGTTCACATCCTCCTAAATGCTGTTTGAAATGAATAATTCAACCTATAGGAAGACGCGTCCTAC
>NW_027515589.1:0-75252 GCF_048772815.1 Callospermophilus lateralis
TGGGGTGAAGGTAATGTCAAGGCTTTGTTCTGGATGAGAGCGGGAGGATATTTGTGCAGCATATATTTACATACACATTGGATTCATTTTCCAATTTTCCATTCGAAATACTGAATCCCTGACACTAACCCATACCTAGTAGACTCAGACTATTCATCCTAATATAATGGAGAAAATTAACCCAACACATTAGAAATACAAGTACTTCAGAGGAGACATGTTGTATAGTTGGACTTGACATTTGCATTATATAAGGTAGGAGTTATAAATCTAGTCAAATTTTATTTGAAATATTCTCCTTGTGTTTTTAAACTTAACAAATATGTGAATTCTTGTTTCCCTTTTCTGTAGCCTATTCACACATGTATATTTATATGCATATATAGAATCCTACCAGGTATCACACGTACATTTTTGTGAGGTGGCTGTCTTGGCAGATACAAATTGTGAGAAGAGTTCACTCCTCCTAAATGCTATTGGAAATGAAAATTCAACCTATAGGAGAGCGTCCTAGAAGAACAACATTATACATTAACTCATGTTCAGTAAAATAAATATTTTTGCATTTGTGGATGGTACATATTTACAGATGAATTTCGATTGGCATTTATATTGGTATTTTTAATGTCTGTGAGTGTTTGTGTTTGTGTGTGTGTGTGTGTGTGTGTGTATAGATATAGATATAGATATAGATATACTCTCCAAATTTTTCAAAATATGAAATATATGCGTCTAATATACACTCTCTAAATTCATTCATGTTCATGTATGTGGATTTATAATCCACTTTTCACAAGATGATAATCAGAAATATTCATCCACCTGAAATACATATTTGTTTCCTAGTACTGAAAACTAACTTCAGTGAATGGTGCATACAAATCCTAATTATTCTACAGTAACTGACCCAGTCTAACATCAATGCAAGTAGACTCCTATGGGACATGATATGTAATGTGTCATTCATTTGTATTCGACACTGGTACATTATTGTTTCTTCAGTTTTTGCACATCACAGGATATACATTTCATCCACAAGTTCACAAATTAATAAGCATTTGTTTCAACTTTCACCACTTCTTGCTTCAGAACACATGTATTGTCAGGGTTTCTTGACTGGTCTTTTCATGAGACTTCTTTCCAAACACATTATTTTGAATTTCCATAATCATTTTGAAGCAAACGTCACACACTCTTCATGATAAACCAAAACACAAATATTTCCATTACATATATACCTGGTTGGAATGAATGATTGTATATCAATATACGATTTCCTTTAATTTTTCAGATATCAGTTCAGTTCATTATTTAAAGTTCAAAAAAGTTATATTATTTATTCACAGTATGGTCTATTCATGCTTTTTCTCTATATTCCTAGAAACAGGGTACACCTCTTTGTAACCCCGATTCTCATTTTACATCTTCAATTTATTGCTCCCAGAAATGGTGAAAGAAATACTCATGTCACCTCATTATCACAGTAATATTCTGGACAAAAAATGGAAAGGTCACACTTATGATTGTACCAAAGCCTAAATGGAAAGTGAACATGGATTTCTAAAAACATCCATGTCCAGGTTGCCTAATGCTGTCAATTGTCAATCCTATTGGTGACTACATATTTGTTTTTTTCCTAATTTATATATTCAAACTCAACCCTGTTGAAAATGTCTAATTCTATCACTCACTTTATACTTTGCCTGATTTCCTAATATTTCTATTGATATCTGCTTTTCTACATATTTTCCCCAGTTCAACATAGTGACTGACTCTTCATATGTGCTGACATTTACATTCACTCAACAACCGAAAGTCTATTGCTAAAGAACTTTTGGTCCAAATTCTATACTCACTCTTCTTCCTAAACCTACCGACTATCTTCCTAATCCTATTGAATATCCCTTTTTGACTGGATGTTCTCTCTAAATTCAATCATCCAATGTACAAGGTCCTATGCCATTGTATATCGAATTATCTGAGGCATCTTTGCAGAACATCATTCAAAGCTAAGTATCCCAATCAAGGGCAAAACCCTTCTGGGCTTCAAATCATACCTAGATTTCTGTTTTCCTACTTATATTTCACCTCTATATTCTTGTAAATATTGCAGGTTCCCAATACCATTATTCATCACACAGAATCACTCGTAACCCAAATCAAACCTGTTTTTAACCCCAAGTATACACTGTTCCCTCAATCATTTTACAGAAGAGCAGGGACAGAGTGGTTCTTACAATACAGGAAAGTTGGGGACCTTCCACCTGATGAGAACCTCAAATGTCCATGCACAAATGATACCTGGAGAAGTTGTAGGCAGGTATGAAGCACCTGAGAGAGCAAAAGTCATCTTCCATGGCAAACAACCTGGTCAGGATGAAGGGATGTGTCTGAATCTGCCTCTCTCTCTTCTTATTGTACAGAAGATGGACCAAACCAGGGCTGAGTGGAGAGCTGTTCCCGGGTGCCAATGGTGATATACATTCTACCTTATGAAAGTGTCACAGGAAGTAGGGGCAAACTCCATCTTATGTTACCCTTGGAAGCAACTGTTAGGACAAAGTGGTTGCCAAGGCAGTGACCTCATTCAGTTCCAAAGAATGTGACATACCTCATTTCCTTGGTGATGGAACTCTCTGAACTTGGTATCCAAGAAGCCAGGCACCCAGAGGCAGTCCCAGTCCCAGTCCCAGTGGGCTCACTTGTTTGGATTTACCAAGGACAGAGTCAGTTTTCTTGGTACCTAATGATGTGAGGATGGCCAAATGCCAGGAGAGCTCTGAAGATGGACCTTTCCTGAGAAAACAGGTAGTGGCTAACCACTTTTTCCTGACATCTTCACAGAGTTGGTCAAGGAAACAAGATCTGAGAGAAGACAGGCCATTTCGGGGGAACATAGTATGGCCCACCAGTCAGAGGACAGTCCGGATAGTCACAGACCTACTTGGGGGAAGGAGGTGCCTTTGTGGGAGTGGGTGTGGGTTTGTTGTTTTGTCTCATGTTCTGAGAATAGATAGAAAAGGCGGTTTGTTTGGTTTGGAGTGGACAGTTTCTAGTAAGTCATTTGACACGGCGAGTGTTTCTCTTTCTGAGTATCCCACTGTGTCCGTTGTTGTAGACATTAGAAAAGAGAATGCATTAATGGATGTGTCCTGTCTAGTAAAAATCTTCCCATGCCCAATATATGAATGGACTGCAGCTTGTCTTATCGATGTGCAACACCTGCTATCTTTCTAAGTTGTAGTTTTCTTCCTGAATTCTGGCCACTCTCCAGAATAGGCTCATGGATTTGTGTCCAAAATATGTACCACCTCCAAGCTCTGTGACATGGCCATGTACTGGATAGCTGAAGAGAATGGCGAGCATCTCAGAAAACTCAGATATCAGTGTGACCAGGAAAGTCTCAGTGCAGAAACCCTGCTTTGGGCCTTTTGCTTACTTATTGTTGTGTTGCACTGAATGTCAGGAAGGTCTTTGCCTCAGGCCACCCCTTTGTGAAGCCTGAAGAAAACAGTTTTCAAATGGAAATGAATGGGCCTCACCTGTGGCTCTTTGCTTAATTGCTTTGGAAAGGGATGTGTCTTTATCAGCCTCTTGGGCCTGTGTGTGGCTGTGACTTAGATTCTCAGCACCTGATGGATCTTAAGAATGATCCCATGTGAGCTTCCAAAACCAAAATGGCAAAAAATTTCATTCATTGTGGATGAAGTCTCTTGCCTTCCTCTGTTAGGTTCCTGCACTCCATCAAATGACAATAGGGATTCTTTGGGTCAAATGAGTTCTTCAAAGCCCTGCAGAGGTGCTTGTGTTTTCGCATGACTCTAAATCACCTAAAGAATCGATACCTAAAATCAGTAGGCCTCAAATTGGAGAAACACAGAAGTATTAACGGCAGGCTTATTTGTTCACTCCTGGTTCACAGAAACGGTGTCCAGGCTACCCTGACTTTAGGCAAATGAGGGGCAAACGAGCAGATTTTGGACACTGTCATTGGCTGCGCCCCTCATGGAAACCTCCAGCCAGAGGTTAAGATGATTGACTATATGGAATAAGATGAGGGCCATGTGGGAGTGTTTTGGTTTTAATTTTGGTCATTTGTGTGGCATTGGAAAAAATGACTGGGTCCACGTGGACTTGAACTCTGGTGTGATTCCCCTTAGAGACTGGGTTTTTGGAACTGAACTCAGAGAAGCATTGCCATGAATTTTGTTGGGATTTTAAGAGGCCACGCATGAAAGTTGCTCTTGGAAACTGAGACTTAGGCCCCGGGTGGATTTCCACAGAGGCCTGGGAATCTCAGCAAGGATATCACATGATTTTATTCTTAAGGAAATGGCAGCCATAGTTGAGAGTCAAAACACACATGGACCTCACATTGTACACCTCAATGGGCCTCGCCTAATGTGACCTTTTGTCCACTCTTTGGGAAGCCGTGCCTGTGAGAGTTCTCCAGAGATTTCATTGAAATGAGCTTCCTCACCATTTAATGTTTGCTGAATGAACTGAAACCCACAGTGCCTCCAACTTCATGCTTGAAAAATGGCTAGATAAATACCATGAAATTTTTGAAATTCCTATGACCAGGTGGCACTGGAGAAACATTGGATGTCCTGTTGCTGATCATGAGTATACCAGACAGTGCCTTGATTTACTGAGTTTCATGAAAGTGTTGTAGAACAGAGATGCCAGTAAGTTGGATCCTGCTGAGTAGTGGGTCTAGAGCAGTGGTGGGGAGGTGTTTGATAAAACATCCGTGGTAGGGCCATGTGGATCTACCATTGGATTCCAAATGTCTTGTAACTGACATGGTGCAGCCAGCAGACCCTTATATGTAAAGGCATCTTGTTATATGGAGAGTTTTCAGAGGAAAATTAAGAATCAGGTTGATATGGACAAGGGGGCAATGGGGCAAGCTGTGAGAGATAGGAGCCTAGTTGGTGCATTCTCTTGCAGACCCTGACCCACCTCACGTGACAGAACTCCCTCCAGCACTGTGTCCCAGTTTAGCTCCTAGTATTTCGTGAAACAAATACCAAACTCACAGTGCAGCAGCAAAAACACCACAAAAAGTGGAGGAGGACCAAATGGCTTCACAGTCCACACGGGGAGACACTTAGTCCCCAGTGGCCTCAGTTTACCTACAAAGAGAGGATTCAGCACTGCTTCATCTTGTTCATTGGAAAATAAGAAACCATGTCCTCCAGGTCACATAGATGCAGACCCAGCTTTGATGGTCTCACTACAGAGGAAGCCAAATCTCCTGAAAACAACATATATTTCAAGTGTGGAAGCTCAGAGGCAGTTTCTCAAAAAGTTTTTAGGCCAGCAGAGCTCCATGTTTGTGGAGGGTTTACTCTGTCCCTTAGTTTTGGAAACTCCTCTACCACCTCCAAGGTTGTGAACTCCTGAGCATTTTCCATTCCAGATATGTATTCACTGATTTTGTAACTCTTCTCCTCTAATTGTGTCTTACTTGGGGTGAAGGTAATGTCAAGGCTTTGTTCTGGATGAGAGCGGGAGGATATTTGTGCAGCATATATTTACATACACATTGGATTCATTTTCCAATTTTCCATTCGAAATACTGAATCCCTGACACTAACCCATACCTAGTAGACTCAGACTATTCATCCTAATATAATGGAGAAAATTAACCCAACACATTAGAAATACAAGTACTTCAGAGGAGACATGTTGTATAGTTGGACTTGACATTTGCATTATATAAGGTAGGAGTTATAAATCTAGTCAAATTTATTTGAAATATTCTCCATGTGTTTTAAACTTAACAAATATGTGAATTCTTGTTTCCTTTTTCTGTAGTCTATTCACACATGTATATTTATATGCATATATAGAATCCTACCAGATATCACACGTACATTTTTGTGAGGTGGCTGTCTTGGCAGATACAAATTGTGAGAAGAGTTCACTCCTCCTAAATGCTGTTGGAAATGAAAATTCAACTTATAGGAGAGCGTCCTAGTAGAACAACATTATTCATTAGCTCATGTTCAGTAAAATAAATATTTTTGCATTTGTGGATGATACATATTTACTGATGAATTTCGATTGGAATATATATTGGTACTTTTTAATGTGTGTGAGTTGTGTGTGTGTGTGTGTGTGTGTGTGTGTGTATAGATATAGATATAGATATAGATATACTCTCCAAATTTTTCAAAATATGAAATATATGTGTCTAATATACACTCTCTAAATTCATTCATGTTCATGTATGTGGATTTATAATCCACTTTTCACAAGATGATAATCAGAAATATTCATCCACCTGAAATACATATTTGTTTCCTAGTACTGAAAACTAACTTCAGTGAATGGTGCATACAAATCCTAATTATTCTACAGTAACTGACCCAGTCTAACATCAATGCAAGTAGACTCCTATGGGACATGATATGTAATTTGTCATTCATTTGTATTCGACACTGGTACATTATTGTTTCTTCAGTTTTTGCACATCACAGGATATACATTTCATCCACAAGTTCACAAATTAATAAGCATTTGTTTCAACTTTCACCACTTCTTGCTTCAGAACACATGTATTTTCAGGGTTTCTTGACTGGTCTTTTCATGAGACTTCTTTCCAAACACATTATTTTGAATTTCCATAATCATTTTGAAGCAAAACTCACACACTCTTCATGATAAACCAAAACACAAATATTTCCATTACATATATACCTGGTTGGAATGAATGATTGTATATCAATATACGATTTCCTTTAATTTTTCAGATATCAGTTCAATTCATTATTTAAAGTTCAAAAAAGTTATATTATTTATTCACAGTATGGTCTATTCATGCTTTTTCTCTATGTTCCTAGAAACAGGGTACACCTCTTTGTACCCCCGATTCTCATTTTACATCTTCAATATATTGCTCCCAGAAATGGTGAAAGAAATACTCATGTCACCTCATTATCACAGTAATATTCTGGACAAAAAATGGAAAGGTCACACTTACGATTGTACCAAAGCCTAAATGGAAAGTGAACATGGATTTCTAAAAACATCCATGTCCAGGTTGCCTAATGCTGTCAATTATCAATACTATTGGTGACTACATATTTGTTTTTTTCCTAATTTATATATTCAAACTCAACCCTGTTGAAAATGTCTAATTCTATCACTCACTTTATACTTTGCCTGATTTCATAATGTTTCTATTGATATCTGCTTTTCTACATATTTTCCCCAGTTCAACATAGTGACTGACTCTTCATATGTGCTGACATTTACATTCACTCAACAACCGAAAGTCTATTGCTAAAGAACTTTTGGTCCAAATCCTATACTCACTCTTCTTCCTAAACCTACCGACTATCTTCCTAATCCTACTGAATATCCTTTTTTGACTGGATGTTCTCTTCTAAATTCAATCATCCAATGTACACGATCTTATGCCATTGTATATGGAATTATCTGAGGCATCTTTGCAGAACATCATTCAAAGCTAAGTATCCCAATCAAGGGCAAAACACTTCTGGGCTTCAAATCATACCTAGATTCCTGTTTTCCTACTTATATTTCACCTCTATATTCTTGTAAATATTGCAGGTTCCCAATACTAATATTCATCACACAGAATAACTCGTAATCCAAATCAAACCTATTTTTAACCCCAAGTATACACTGTTCCCTCAATCATTTTACAGAAGAGCAGAGACAGAGTGGTTCTTACAATACAGGAAAGTTGGGGACCTTCAACCTGATGAGAACCTCAAATGTCCATGCACAAATGGTACCTGGAGAAGTTGTAGGCAGGTATGAAGCACCTGAGAGAGCAAAAGTCATCTTCCATGGCAAACAACCTGGTCAGGATGAAGGGATGTGTCTGAATCTGCCTCTCTCTCTTCTTATTGTACAGAAGATGGACCAAACCAGGGCTGAGTGGAGAGCTGTTCCCGGGTGCCAATGATGATATACATTCTACCTTATGAAAGTGTCACAGGAAGTAGGGGCAACCTCCATCTTATGTTACCCTTGGAAGCAACTGTTAGGACAAAGGGGTTGCCAAGGCAGTGACCTCATTCAGTTCCAAAGAATGTGAAATACCTCATTTCCTTGGTGATGGAACTCTCTGAACTTGGTATCCAAGAAGCCAGACACCCAGAGGCAGTCCCAGTCCCAGTCCCAGTGGGCTCACTTGTTTGGATTTACCAAGGACAGAGTCAGTTTTCTTGGTACCTAATGATGTGAGGATGGCCAAATGCCAGGAGAGCTCTGAAGATGGACCTTTCCTGAGAAAACAGGTAGTGGCTAACCACTTTTTCCTGACATCTTCACAGAGTTGGTCAAGGAATCAAGATCTGAGAGAAGACAGGCCATTTCGGGTTAACATAGTATGGCCCACCAGTCAGAGGACACTCCGGATAGTCACAGACGTACTTGGGGGAAGGAGGTGCCTTTTTGGGAGTGGGTGTGGGTTTGTTGTTTTGTCTCATGTTCTGAGAATAGATAGAAAAGGCGGTTAGTTTGGTTTGGAGTGGACAGTTTCTAGTAAGTCATTTGACATGGCGAGTGTTTCTCTTTCTGTGTATCCCACTGTGTCCGTTGTTGTAGACATTAGAAAAGAGAATGCATTAATGGATGTGTCCTGTCTAGTATAAATCTTCCCATAATTCATCCTGCCCAATATATGAATGGACTGCAGCTTGTCTTATCAATGTGCAACACCTGCTATCTTTCTAAGTTGTTGTTTTCTTCCTGAATTCTGACCACTCTCCAGAATAGGCTCATGGATTTGTGTCCAAAATATGTACCACCTCCAAGCTCTGTGACATGGCCATGTACTGGATAGCTGAAGAGAATGGCGAGCATCTCAAAAAACTCAGATATCAGTGTGACCAGGAAAGTCTCAGTGCAGAAACCCTGCTTTGGGCCTTTTGCTTACTTATTGTTGTGTTGCACTGAATGTCAGGAAGGTCTTTGCCTCAGGCCACCCCTTTGTGAAGCCTGAAGAAAACAGTTTTCAAATGGAAATGAATGGGCCTCACCTGTGGCTCTTTATCAGCCTCTTGGACCAGTGTGTGGCTGTGACTTAGATTCTCAGCACCTGATGGATCTTAAGAATGATCCCACGTGAGCTTCCAAAACCAAAATGGCAAAAAATATCATTCATTGTGGATGAAGTCTCTTGCCTTCCTCTGTTAGGTTCCTGCACTCCATCAAATGACAATAGGGATTCTTTGGGTCAAATGAGTTCTTCAAAGCCCTGCAGAGGTGCTTGTGTTTTCGCATGACTCTAAATCACCTAAAGAATCGATACCTAAAATCAGTAGGCCTCAAATTGGAGAAACAAAGAAGTATTAATGGCAGGCTTATTTGTTCGCTCCTGTTTCAGAGAAACGGTGTCCAGGCTACCCTGACTTTAGGCAAATGAGGGGCAAACGAGCTGATTTTGGACACTGTCTTGGGCTGCGCCCCTCATGGAAACCTCCAGCCAGAGGTTAAGATGATTGACTATATGGAATAAGATGAAGGCCATGTGGGAGTGTTTCGGTTTTAATTTTGGTCATTTGTGTTGCATTGGAAAAAATGACTGGGTCCACGTGAGCTTGAACTCTGGTGTGATTCCCCTTAGAGACTGGGTTTTGGAACTGAACTCAGAGAAGCAACTGGGAATCTCAGCAAGGATATCACATGATTTTATTCTTAAAGAAATGGCAGCCATAGTTCAGAGTCAAAACACACATGGACCTCACATTGTAGACCTCAATGGGCCTGGCCTAATGTGACCTTTTGTCCACTCTTTGGGAAGCCGTGCCTGTGAGAGTTCTCCAGAGATTTCATTGAAATGAGCTTCCTCACCATTTAATGTTTGCTGAATGAACTGAAACCCACAGTGCCTCCAACTTCATGCTTGAAAAATGGCTAGATAAATACCATGAAATTTTTGAAATTCCTATGACCAGGTGGCACTGGAGAAACATTGGATATCCTGTTGCTGATCATGAGTATACCAGACAGTGCCTTGATTTACTGAGTTTCATGAAAATGGTGTAGAACAGAGATGCCAGAAATTTGGAGCCTGCTGAGTAGTGGGTCTAGAGCAGTGGTGGGGAGGTGTTTGATAAAACATCCATGGTAGGGCCATGTGGATCTACCATTGGATTCCAAATGGCTTGTAACTGACATGGTGCAGCCAACAGACCCTTATATGTAAAGGCATCTTGTTATATGGAGAGTTTTCAGAGGAAAATTAAGAATCAGGTTGATATGGACAAGGGGGCAATGGGGCAAGCTGTGAGAGATAGGAGCCTAGTTGGTGCATTCTCTTGCAGACCCTGACCCACCACACGTGACAGAACTCCCTCCAGCACTGTGTCCCAGTTTAGCTCCTAGTATTTCGTGAAACAAATACCAAACTCACAGTGCAGCAGCAAAAACACCACAAAAACTGGAAGAGGACCAAATGGCTTCACAGTCCACACGGGGAGACACTTAGTCCCCAGTGGCCTCAGTTTACCTACAAAGAGAGGATTCAGCACTGCTTCATCTTGTTCATTGGAAAATAATAAACCATGTCCTCCAGGTCACATAGATGCAGACCCAGCTTTGATGGTCTCACTACAGAGGAAGCCAAATCTCCTGAAAACTACATATATTTCAAGTGTGGAAGCTCAGAGGCAGTTTCTCAAAAAGTTTTTAGGCCAGCAGAGCTCCATGTTTGTGGAGTGTTTACCCTGTCCCTTAGTTTTGGAAACTCCTCTACCACCTCCAAGGTTGTGAACTCCTGAGCATTTTCCATTCCAGATATGTATTCACTGATTTTGTAACTCTTCTCCTCTAATTGTGTCTTACTTGGGGTGAAGGTAATGTCAAGGCATTGTTCTGGATGAGAGCGGGAGGATATTTGTGCAGCATATTTTTACATACACATTGGATTCATTTTCCAAATTTCCATTCAAAGTACTGAATCCCTGACACTAACCCATACCTAGTAGACTCAGACTATTCATCCTAATATAATGGAGAAAATTAGCCCAACACATTAGAAATACAAGTACTTCAGAGGAGACATGTTGTATAGTTGGACTTGACATTTGCATTTTATAAGGTAGGAGTTATAAATCTAGTCAAATTTATTTGAATTATTCTCCATGTGTTTTTAAGCTTAACAAATATGTGAATTCTTATTTCCCTTTTCTGTAGCCTATTCACACATGTATATTTATATGCATATATAGAATCCTACCAGGTATCACACGTACATTTTTGTGAGGTGGCTGTCTTGGCAGATACAAATTGTGAGAAGAGTTCACTCCTCCTAAATGCTGTTGGAAATGAAAATTCAACCTATAGGAGAGCGTCCTAGTAGAACAACATTATACATTAACTCATGTTCAGTAAAATAAATATTTTTGCATTTGTGGATGATACATATTTACTGATGAATTTCGATTGGCATTTATATTGGTACTTTTTAATGTCTGTGAGTTGTGTGTGTGTGTGTGTGTGTGTGTGTATAGATATAGATATAGATATAGATATACTCTCCAAATTTTTCAAAATATGAAATATATGTGTCTAATATACACTCTCTAAATTCATTCATGTTCATGTATGTGGATTTATAATCCACTTTTCACAAGATGATAATCAGAAATATTCATCCACCTGAAATACATATTTGTTTCCTAGTACTGAAAACTAACTTCAGTGAATGGTGCATACAAATCCTAATTATTCTACAGTAACTGACCCAGTCTAACATCAATGCAAGTAGACTCCTATGGGACATGATATGTAATTTGTCATTCATTTGTATTCGACACTGGTACATTATTATTTCTTCAGTTTTTGCACATCATAAGATATACCTTTGCCAAGGCAGTGACCTCATTCAGTTCCAAAGAATGTGACATACCTCATTTCCTTGGTGATGGAACTCTCTGAACTTTGTATCCAAGGAGCTAGGCACCCAGAGGCAGTTTCAGTCCCAGTCCCAGTGGGCTCACTTGTTTGGATTTAGCAAGGATAAAGTCAGTCATTCTTGGTTTCTACTGAAGTGAGGATTACCAAATGCCTGGAGAGCTCTGAAGAGGGAACTTTCCTGAGAAAGCAGGTAGTGGCTCTCCACTTTTTCCTTACAACTTTACAGAGTTGGCCAAGGAAAACAGATCTGAGAGAGGACAGGCCATTTCGGAAGAACAGAGTATGTCCACCAGTCAGAGGACACTCTGGTTAGTCATACACCTATGGGGAAGGAGGTGCCTTTTTGGGAGTGGGTGTGGGTTTGTGGTTTCTCTCATGTTCTGAAAATAGGTAGGAATGGCGGTTTGTTTGTTTTGGAGTGAACTGTTTCCGGTAAGTCGTTTGAAGAGGTGAGTGTTTCCATGTCTGTGTATCCCACTGTGCCTGTGGTAGTAGACATGAGAAAAGAGAATGCAGCAATGGATGTGTCATGTCTAGTATAAAGCTTCCCAGCATTCATCCTGCCCAATTTATGAATGGAGTGTGGCTTGCCTTATGCACGGGCAACACCTAATACCTTCCTAAGTCCCTGTTTTCTTCCTGAATTCTGGCCACTCTCTAGAATAGGCTCATGGTTATGTGTCCAAGATATGTACCAAATCCAAGGTCTTTGACATGGCCATGTACTGGATACCTGAATGGAATGGCCAGCATCTCAGAAAACTCAGATATCAGTGTGACCAGGAAAGTCTCAGTGGAGATACCCTGCTTTGGGCCTTTTGCTTACCTATTGTTCTGTTGCCCTGAATATCAGGAAGGTCTTTGTCTCATGCAACCCCTTTGTTAAGCCTGAAGAAAACAGTTTTCAAATGGAAATGAATGTGCATCACCTCTGGCTCTTTGCTTAATTTCATTGGAAAAGGATGTGTCTGATTCAGGCCCTTTGCCCTGTTTTAGGCTGTGACTTAGATTCTCAGCACCTGATGGAAGTAAAGAAAGATCCCATATGTGCATCTAAACCAAAATGGAAAAACGTTCAATCAATGTGCATGAATTATATTGCCTTCCTTTGTTAGGTTTCTGAAATCCATCATGTCAGAATAGGGATTCTTTGGGTGAAATGAGTTCTTCAAATCTCTGCAGAGGGGCTTGGCTT
The DNA here is from genome assembly GCF_048772815.1 of Callospermophilus lateralis. Classification (NCBI taxonomy): domain Eukaryota; kingdom Metazoa; phylum Chordata; class Mammalia; order Rodentia; family Sciuridae; genus Callospermophilus; species Callospermophilus lateralis. Next base: position 13,100 of record NW_027515589.1, read on the forward strand.
TTCTCATGACTCCAATTCACAAAAAGAATCTAGACCCCACAGTCAGAGAGCCTCAAATTGGAGAAGCGAAGCAGTATTAAGGGCAGGCCTATTTGATCACTCCTGGTTCACAGGAAGGGTGTCCAAGCCACCCTGTCATTCAGCAAATGAGGGGCAAGGGAGCATATTTTGGACACTGTCTTGGGATGTGCCTCTCATGAAAACCTCCATCCAGATGTTATGATGAGTATCTTTATGGTAGAAGATGAGGGCCATGTAGGAGTGTTTTGGTTATAATTGTGGTCATTTGTGTGGCAGTTGGAAGAGATGACTGGGTCCACCTGGGCATGAATTCTGCTGTGATTCCCCTTAGAGACTGAGTTCTGGAACTGACCTCAGAGAAGTATTGACATGAATTGTGTGGGGATTTTAGGAGGCCAGGAATGAGAGTTGCCATTGGGAACCTGGGATCAAGGCCCAGAGTGGCTTTCCACAGAACACTGGGAATCACAGCCAGGATATTACATGATTTTATTCTGAAAGACTTGGCAGGCATAATTGAGATTCAAAACACACTTGGACCTCGCTTTGTAGACCTCAATGGGCCTGGCTTCATGTGACTTTTTGGCCACTCTTTGGGTAGACTTGCCTGTGAGAGTGCTCCAGAGATTTCCCTGAAATTAGCTTCCTCACCATTTAATGGTTCCTGAATGAATTGAAACCAACATTGCCTCCAAATGCATCTGTGAAAAAATGCTAGATAATTACCATGAAATTTTAGAAATTCCGATGACCAGTTGGCACTGGAGGACCTTTGATGTCCTGTTGATGATCATGAGTATAACAGACAGGGCCTTGATTGACTGGGTTTCATGAAAATGGTGTAGAACAGAGATGCCAGTAAGTTGGGGCCTGGTAAGTAGTGGGCCTAGAGCTGTGTTATGCAAATGTGTGATAAAACATCTGTGGTGGGGCCATGTGGATCTTCCATTGGCTTCCAAATGGCTGTGACTCACATGGTGCAACCATCACACCCATATATGTAAAGGCATATTTTTATATGGAGAGGTTTCAGAGCAATGTTCAGTATCATGTTGTAATTGTCAAGGGGGCAAGCTACTTGAGATAGAACCCTGGTTGGTGCATTCTCCTGGAGACCCTGCCAACCACACCTGACAGAACTCCCTTCAGCACTGTGTCCCATTTGAACTCGTTGTATTTCATGAAGCAAATACCAAACTCCCAGTGCAGCAGCAAGAAACACCACGAAAATTGGAGGATGACCATTGGTTTCACAGTCCACACGGGAAGACCCTTAGCCCTCAGTGGCCAAAGTTTACCTACCAAAAGAGAATTCATCACTGCTGCCTCATTTTTATTTGAAAACAAGTAACCATTTCCTCCAGGTCACATAGATGCAGATCCAGCTTTGATGGTTTCACTACAAATAAAGCTAAAGCTCCTGACAACAACATATATTTCAAGTGCCCAACCTCAGCGGCAGATTCTCAAAAAGTCTTTTGGCCAGCAGAGCTCCATGTTTGTGGAGTGTTTACCCTGTCTCTTACTTTTGGAAACTCCTCTACCACCTCCAAAGATGTAAAATCTGGAGCATTTTCCATTCTAGATATGTATTCACAGATTTTCTAACTCTTCTCCTCTAATTGTGTCTTACTTGGGGCGAAGGTAATGTCAAGGCATTGTTCTGGAGGAGAGTGGGAAGATTTTTCCGTAGCATATATTTGCATACACATTGGATTCAGTGTCCTATTTTCAATGCAAAATACTGAATACCTGACTCTAACCCATAACCTACCAGACTCTGACTACTAATCCTAATATGATGGAGAAAAATAACCCATAAAGAATAGAAATACAAGCAGTTCAGAGTAGGCATGGTGTATAGATGGACTTGCCTTTTGCATGATACAGAGTTGGAGTTATAAATCTAGTCAATTGTTTGTTGAAATAGTTGTCCTAGTATTTTTAAGGTTAACAAATATGTGAATTCCTGTCTCCCTTTCTCTGTATTCTTAAATGCACATACAGATTCCTATCTGGTACCACACGTACATTCTTGTGAGGTGGCTGACTTGGCAGATACAAATTGTTAGAAGAGATCACTCCTACTAAACCCTGTTGGAACTGAATATTCAACCTATGGGTGAGCTTGCTAGTTGAACAGCATTATACATAAATCCATGTTCAGTAAAATGAATATTTTTAGATCTGTGGATGGTATATATTTTATAATGAATTTTGATTGACATATATATTGCTACTTTTTTTGTCTGTGTGTGTGTTTTATGTATATGTATATATATGTATATATATATATATATATATATATATATATATATATATATATACACTCTCCAGATTTTTCAAAATATGAAATATATGTGTCTTATATTCACTCCCTAAATTCATTCATGTTCATGTATGTGGATTTATAATCAACTATTCACAAGATTATTCTCAGAAATATTCATCCACCTGAAATTTGCCCAGTGCTCTCAAATGTCAATCCTATTTGTGACTACATATTTGTTTCTTCCTAAGATTATATATTTAAACTCAACCCTGTTCAAAATGTCTAATCCTATCACTCACTTTATACTCTGCCTGATTTTGTAATGTCTATATTGATATATGCTTTGCTACATATTTTCCCCAGTTCATCATTGTGACTGACTCTTCACCTGTGCTGACATTTACATTCACTCTCTAATCGAAATCCTATTGCTAAGAAACTTTTGTTCCAAATCTTATACTCACCCTTCTTCCTAAACTTATTGACTATCTTCGTAATTCTACAGACTATCTTTTTTTGACTGGATGTTCTCTTCTACATTTAATCATCTAAGTAAATGTGGTGCGAGCTTCAGAGGAGGAGACTACCAACAGACTATCTCATGCAACATCAAACGGTTTATTGGGTGTCCAGCAGGCTGGGGTTCAGAGCTCATCTGAATAGAGCAGATAGCCCTGAGAATAGCTGAAGTAGAGCTTATATACTTTCCCTGGAGAGGGAAGGGACGGAATTGTATTGATGGGTCAGGGCGAGTGGGCGGTTTGCATGCAACTGGGAGAGGGAGTACATCCTGCAATTTGGCAGCTGGGGATAGAACATTCTGGGAACAAGATTTGCAAACATTTCTCAAGATTTCAACAGTGTTCTGTTAAGCATACAGAAAAACAAGATGTGACAAGTACCTATTTTATTAATATTTCATTCCCCACTTCTTCTTCTGGCTAATTTTAATCATAAAAATGATCATTGGAGGGTGTCACATTCAATGTCTGCTAGTGGGGTATTACCATAATTTTAACTCGTCCAATTTGAGCCTGGAGAAAAGACATTACACGGTTGAGCAAACAGGGTTTTATAGTTAGCAATAATATGAGGATTATTATTGGACCGGCCAGGGTTGATAAAAACGTAGTTAACCAGGGGGACTGTGTGAACCAAGACTCAAGCCACCCTTTTTGGACCTCTCTCACTTGTTGATGCTCTTCAAGGTGTCTTTTAAATTTACTCATAGATTTTATTACAACTCCAGTATAGTCAGCATAAAAACAACATTCTTTCCTCAATGCATCACAAAGGCCCCCTTCTCTAATGAAGAGGAGGTCCAACCCTCAACTGTTCTGTAAAACAACTTCAGAGAGAGAGGTTAAAGTTTCATGCAAAGCCCTGAAGGAGGTTTCTAATATCTTACTTTTGCTCTATTGCTGCTTCTAATTGGGTCATCTTTTGTGTCCCATGGACAATGCCACTGGTTCCTCTGCCCACCCGTGCAGCAACTCCTATTCCTAATAGGATGGCTAAAGTGAGGGATATATGTTCCCAGTGGAACCGGTTGTATGCCCCCCCTATTTGATCCTCAAATGAACCTGCGTCATGATAGAGCACTCTGGGAAACATCTGCACCATTACACAAATTATCACATATCTTGATCATTTCATGAAAACATAAACGATGTTTAAGTATATAGAATTATGCTGTTGTAGGCACTGACAAAGCAAGGCACCTAAGATAGCACTCAAGAGAGGGAAACAGTCCTATTTGGTTGCAACCGGATTCAGAGGGCATTGCTTCTATTGTAATCAATTAATCCCCTGAAACTCAAGTTTAGGTAGTTTCAGAAATTTGTACCCAACATATAAGGCATGGGGCTCAGAAGTTCACAGTCTTCAGAAGTTTAAAAAAGCAGTATTTGTTTCTGTTTTTCCTTCTGTTCTGGGCAAGTTAACTTTTCAAGGACACCTGGGAGGAGGAGAGCTTTTTCTTCCCTTTCTTATTTTCCCCCTGCCAGCTGTTACCATGGAGCCCGGTTGGTAATTTCTTTATCTTAGAAATGTAGCCATCTCTGTGAAGCCCCAGCTGAAGGCCAGAGGACTTGTTCACATATTTTGTGAAAAACTAGTTAGAGGTTGTCTAGCTTAGAAGTACTGAGATTTTTAGCCAGTGGCCAAGTAGAACAGGGCAATACAAAAGAGAATGTTTATCTACATTAAAGTCTTTATTGGGACTCTTTGGCTGAAAGTTCAAAACTCAGCCATGGTGAAGACTTCTGAAGAAGGTCATTTAAGACTTTTCTGTGGACCTGGTACAGAGGGGGAAAGACGGGGAAGTTGGGGCTGAGAGCACCTCCGAGGATCTGAGAATGAGGGAAAAGAGAGATGTAAAAGAATAATGCGAAAGGGTATTTGGAATTTCCTAGCAGCAAACTTGAGCAGTAGATCAGGTAGAGCAGAGTGAAAGACGGGAGTGAGGATCCCAAAATCCTGTGAGGGACTTTAAATTTTAGTAACCTGTTTTCAGTGATGACAAAGCAACTTTAAAGGCCAATTATATTACATCTTGGATAAGGGTCTCAGGGCTCTCCTCAGCTCGTTTGAGCATTGGGTTAGCTGGTAAGAGGACCTGGTGGGACCCGGTGAGGGCACTGACAGGAGATGAGAGGAATGAGTCGGTGGAGCAGTACCTATGTACCTGCTACCTCAGCAAGGGGGCTATGGTCAGAGAACTGGTGGAGCTTTGGGTTTCTGATCTAGTTATTGGAGGGGAGAAATCAAGTTGCTGAGATGGGAGTGACAGCAGAGGGTCTGGAGCAGAAGGCTGAGGATAATGATCTATTGGAGAAGCATAGTTCAGGATGTGAGTGAAGGAGGGAATAGGCTTCCACATAGGGGAATTTCCTTTCACTCTTTTGAGCACTTGCAGAAGTCAAAAAGGTCATGCAAAATTTGAGGATCTAGAGACCCCTCTGGGTGCCATAGTTTTTGGTTGTCTAATTGGTAATGTGGCCAATGCTGTGTAGTGAATTTGATGAAGAATTGGGGTTCCATCAGGCAGCCCCTGTATGCACACATTCCCATGACATACAGAAAAAGTCGGCTTTTCCCCCACACAGCCGTTACTCTTTGTGGCTTTGATAGTCTGCCAGCAAACTTAGTAATCTAGACTAGCCAACCTGCATCTGGCTTGCGTGTCCCTACATCCATAATGTTTGTTTCCATTATCTATGGTACAGAAGGGATTTAATGGTATTTTAGTGGGATCCTCTTCATCAGTGATATCACAATAGGAAATACCTATAGCCAGCTAACAAATGTCTGGGTGGAGAGATGGCCACCAGGTCCCTATGGGGGCTGTATGCGAGATAGACCATACTTCTTTTCCAGTAGGATTTGTGATCAGCCATCACTGCTTAATGGGCTGATGAGGGTTAGGACTACTTGTAGCCAAGGGGAGAGTATATAACCTTATTCACATTGCGAATACACAATTTGAAACTGTTACCAGTCTTTTTCAGTTTCCAGAAAGATTCTGTACAGGGAGCAGGCTTGAGATGAGAGGCATGGATCCTGGAAGTGATTCTGTTTACGTTTACCACTGTAGGTGTTATAATAGCACCTGGTATGGTCCTTTTCAGCGGGGTACCAGGGATGACACCTGATATCATCTTACATAGATGAAATCTCTTATTTGATATGGATGTGGAATCCCCTGGTTCCCAGTTGGGTAGGCAGTGGCCAGTTGTTTTCACAGGTATTACTGAGTTCTTTCAAGATATTTAAGTCTGTCAAGCAAGGGGGTGTGGAAAGGATCTTTAGGTCTTACAGTTGGGCTTAGGTCCCCTACTGGAGGAGGGCCACCATAAAGAATTTCACACGTGGTAAGGTTACTCAAAGAAACAAAGGGATTTTTTCTTGCATGAAACATTGCATAAGGCAGGAGCATAGTCCAATCCTATGCTGGTCTCTAAGCTTAATTTCGTTAAGGTCTCTTTAATGGTTCTATTCATTCTTTCTACTTGTCTTGAACTCTGTGGTCTATAAGCACAATTTAACTTCCAATTAATCCCCAGGTTCCTGGCTAACCCCTGACTTACCTGGGCCATGAACATCGGTCCATTGTCAGATCCTATTACCGGCTTAGCTTCCTCCAATGGTAGAGAGGCTTAGTCAGCAGCAGCGGAATCACTTAGAGTGTGTTGTGTGTTAGGGGACGAGGGCAGGGGATAAGGAGGGGGAGAAGAGTCCAGTAGAGTCAAATCTGTGACTCAGGGAGAACAGAGGGTGGAGGAGGAGGAGGTTGAGAGGGTTTGAGAGATCATGGGGGAAGGAGTAGGAGCAGAGGTAGGGGCAAGGAAAGGCTTCACCCATGGAGGAGGAGATTTGCAGGGGTCCTGCCAAGTTAAGATATATGGCTGTTGATCCGGATGGCTATGTGCCGCTGGCTGAAAGACAATACCTCTGACTTTTTAAATTAGTGGGAAGTAGAAAGATCCTTCTAGGGGCCATACGACTCCAAAGATGGGCCATTCTGAGGCACAGAGATTCTGCCAGGTCCAGCGTTTTACTAAAAAAAGAAAGATTCTGAGCCCTTAAGCGGACTTTGGTCCAGTGATCAAGGGTCAGGGACAGAGGCATTGACGTGCTCTGTTCCATAATGAAAGTTCCACAAACAGTAAAAGCAAGGACACACGACACAGATAAGACAAGACCATAAAGACAGGCAATGAACGTCCAACACTGAGACCAGGAATGAGTAGCCGGCAAAACCCAATGGTATGGCAACAACGAATCTGAAAGAAAATATCACTGAGTCGAGAAGACTATTGTTCCTTGATTTCCCGAGTTCTCTGCGGGGTCCTCCAGAGAGGTGCCCTTTGTCTCTGTGACATGTCTCTCAGCCACCGTCGGAGAGAGCCCAGGCTCTTCATCGCCAGCAATTTTGCCAAGCCCTAACAAGAAACCTGAAACCAGAAAGAGGCGCCTTACTTGCTCTGAGAGGAGCCCGTTGGGGTCTCTCATCCGCCACTGCTGGAACTCAGTGGAACCTCAATATGTAAAGGTCAGGCGAGTGTCAGAGGAAGATACTACCAAGAGACTGTCTCATGCAACAGCAAAGGGTTTATTTGTGGTCCAGCATGCTGGAGCTCAGAGCTAAATTAAATAGAGCAGAGACCTCTGAGAACAGCTTAAGCAGAGCTTATATACTTTCCTTGGAGAGGGAAGAGAGGGAAGTTTAGTTATGGGTAAGGGCGAGTGGGCGGTTTGCATGACACAGAGTGAGGGAGTACATTCTGCAGTTCGGCTGTTGGGAACAGTACATTCTAGAACAAGATTAGCAAACATTTCTCAAGATTTCAAAAGTGTTTTGTTAAGCATACAGAAAAACAGGAAGTGACAAGTACCTATTTTATTAATTTTATTAACCTTTCACTACCGACTATGCCTTTTTGACTTGATGTTCCTTCTACATTAATTCATGCAACGTACAAGGTGCTATGCCATTGTATATCGATTTATCTGAGACAACTCTGCAGAACGTAATTCAACACCACGTATCCCTATCAAGGGCCCAATGCCCTTCTGGGCTTCAAATCAGACTTAGATTTCTTTTTTCATACATATATTTCACCTATATATTCTTCTACACATAGCAAGTTCTCAATACGATCATTCATCCAGCAAAATGATTTCTAACCCAAATCGATCATGTTTTTAACCATAACCGGACACTGTTCCCTCAATCTAACTTTACAGAAGAGCAGGGAAGGAGTTGATATTACAATACAGAAATGTAGAAAAACTTCCACCTGCTGAGAACCTCAAAGGTCCATGCAGAAATGATCCCTGGAGAAGATATAGGAAGCAATAAAGGACCTGAGAGACCAAAAGTCATCTTCCATGGCAAACAACCCGGTCAGGATAAAAGGTTGTGTCTGAATCAGATTTTTTTTAATGTAGAGATCATGGACCAAACCAGGCCTGTGTGGAGATCTATTCCTGGGTGCCTTTGGTTGATATACCATTCTAACTTGTGAAAATGTCACAGGAAGTAGGGGCAGCCTCAATCTCTTGGGACCCTTGGAAGCAACAGTTAGGACAAAGTGGCTGCCAAGACAGTGCCCTCATTCAGTTCAGGAAGGAAGTGACCTCACCTCACTTTCTTGGTGATGGAACTCTCTGAACGTGGGATCCAGGAAGCCAGGCACACAGAGCCAATCCAAGTCCCAGTCCCAGTGGTCTCACTTGTTTGGATTTACCAAGGACAGGGTCAGTATTTTTTGGTACCTACAGATGTGACGAAGGCCAAATGCCAGGAAAGCTCGGATGCAGGGTTTTTCATGAGAAAGCAGGTAGTTGCTCACCGTTGGCTCCTAAGAAGTTCACAGAGTTGGCCAAGGAGACAAGATCTGAGACAGGAAAGGCCATTTTGGGGGAACATATTATGGCCCACAAGTCAGAGGGCACTCTGGATATTCACAGACCTACTTAGGGGAAGGAGGTGCCTTTGTGGGTGTGGTTGTGGGTTTGTGGTTTTGTCTCATTTTCTGAGAATAGGTAGGACAGTTGGTTTGTTTCATTTGAAGTGGACTGTTTCTAGTAAGTCTTTTCACAGGGCGAGTGTTTCTATGTCTGTGTATTCCACTGTTTCCGTGGTTGTAGACATTAGAAAAGAGAATTCATCAATGGATATGTCGTGTCTAGTAGAAAGCTTCTCAGCATTCATATTGCCCCGTTTTTGAATGGACTGTAGCTTGCCTTATCGATGAGCAACACCTGCTACCTTCCTAAGTTTCTATTTTCGTCCTGAATTCCGGCCAATCTCAAGAATAGGCCCATGGTTTTGTGTCCAAGATATGTACCACCTCCAAGCTCTGTGACATGGCCATGTACTGGATAGCTGTAGGTGATGGCGAGCATCTCAGAAAACTCAGATATCAGTGTGACCAGGAAAGTCTCAGAGGAGAAATCCTGCTTTGGGCCTTTTGCTTACCTATTGTTCTGTTGCCCTGAATGTCAGGAAGGTCTTTGCCTCAGGCCACCCCTTTGTGAAGCCTGAAGAAAACAGTTTTCAAATGGAAATGAATGGGCATACCTGTGGCACTTTCCTTAATTGCTTTGGAAAGGGATGTGTCTGAATCATGCCCTTGGCCCTGTGTGTGGCTGTGGCTTAGATTCTCAGCACCTGATGGATCTAAAGAAAGTTACCATGTGTGCATCCAAAAGAAAATTCGCCAAAAGAACAATTATTGGGATGAAGTCTCTCGACTTCCTCTGTAAGGTTCCTGACCTCCATCAAGTGAGAATGGGATCCTTTGGGTCAAAAGAGTTCTACAAAACCTGCAGAGGCTAGCCCATTGTGCTTGGGTTTTCTCATGACTAAACTTCACATAAAGAATCTAAACCCCACAGACAGTAGTCCTCAAATTGGAGCAGTATTAATGGCAGGCCTATTTGATCACTTTTGGTTCACAGGATGGGTGTCCAGGCCACCTTGACTTTAGGCAAATGAGGGGCAAAGGAGCTTATTTGGGACACTGTCTTGGTCTGCGCCCCTCATGGAAACCTCCAGCCAGATTATGATGAGTGTCTATATGAAAGAAGATGAGGGCCATATGGGAGGGTTCTTGTTTTAATTGTGGTAATTTGTGTGGTAGTTGGAAGAGATGACTGGGTCCACCAGGGCTTGAACTCTGGTGTGATTCCCCTTAGAGACTGAGTTCTGGAACTGACCTCAGAGAAGTATTGCCATGAATAGTGTTGGGATTTTAGGAGACCACGCATGAGAATCGGTTTTGGAAACTGAGATCTAGGCCCAGGATGGCTTTCCACAGAGCTCAGGGATTCTGAGCCAGGATATCACATGATTTAATTCTTAAAGACTTGGTAGCCATAGTTGAGAGTCCAAACACACATGGACCTCACATTGTATACCTCAATGGGCCTGGATTCATGTGTCCTTTTGGCCACTCTTTGGGAAGGCTTGCCTGTGAGTGTTCTCCAGAGCTTTCATTGAAATGAGCTTCCTCACCATTTAATGGTTCCTGAATTAAATGAAACACACAGTGCCTCCAACTTCATCCTTGAAAAATGACTAGATTAATACCATGAAATTTTTGAAATCCCCATGACCAGGTGGCACTGGATAACCTTTAGATATCCTGCTGCTGATCATGAGTATAACAAACAGTGCCTTGATTGACTGAGTTTCGTGAAAATGGTGTAGAACAGAAATGCCAGTAAGTTGGAGCCTGCTGGGTAGTGGGTGTAGAGCAGTGGACTGTAGGTGTGTAAATAAATATTTTTGGTAGGACCACCTGGATCTTCCATTGGCTTCCAAAACTTGCGACTGACATGGTGCAGGCAGCAGACCTTTATATGTAAAGGCATCTTGTTATATGTAGAGGTTTCAGGGCAATGTTCAGAATCAGGTTGCTATAGTCAAGGGGAAAGCTATGTGGGATAGAAGCCTGGTTCGTACATTCTCTTTCCGACCCTGACCAACCACACATGACAGAACTCCCTCCAGCATTGTGTCCCAGTTGAACATATTGTATTTCGTGAAGCAAATACCAAATTCCCAGTGCAGCAGTAAGAAACACCCTGAAAAGTGGAGGATGACCAAATGGCTTCACAGACCACACGGGAAGACACTTAGCTCCCAGTGGCAACAGTTTACCTACAAAGGGAGAATTCAGACCTGCTGCCTCATGTTCATTACAAAATAAACAACCATGTCCTCCAGGTTACATAGATGCAGACCCAGATTTTTGGTGTCACTATAAACGAAGCTAAATCTCCTGACAATTACATATATTTCTTTTTCTTTTTTTAATTAATTTTCATTGTAGGTTGTTCAAAACATTACATACCTCTTGATATATCATATTTCACACTTTGATTCAAGTGGGATATGAGCTCCCATTTTTATTCCATATACAGATTGCAGAATCACATCAGTTGCAGAACCATTGATTTACATATTGCCATACATATATTTCTTGTGCCTAACCTCAGAGGAAGTTTCTCAATAAGTCTTTAGGTCAGCACAGCTCCATGTTTCTGGAGTGTTTACCCTCTCCCATACTTTTGTAAACTCTTTTACCACCTCCAGTGTTGTGAACTCCTGAGCATTTTTTATTCCACATATGTATTCACAGGTTTTCTAACTCCTCTCCTCTAATTGTGTCTTACTTTTAGCGATGGTTATGTCAAGGCATTGTTCTGGATAAGAGAGGGATGATTTTTGTGTATCACATGTTTGCATACACATTAGATTCATTTTCCTATTTTCCATTTGAAATACTGAATCCCTGACACTAACCCATACCCTACTAGACTCTGACTACTAATCCTAATATCATGGAGAAAAAAAAACCTAACTGAATAGAAGTACAGTCCTTTCATAGGAAGCATGGTGTATATTTGTATTTGTCTTCCTCTTTATCAAGAGTATGTGTTTTAAATTTAGTAAACTTTTCATTTTAATATTTCTCCATGATTTTTTAAAGTTATCACATATGTAAATTCCTGTCTCCCTTTCTCTGTATCCTATTCAGCACATGTAATTTTTTTATGCATATACAATATCCTACCTGGTATCACACGTACATTCTTGAAAGATCACTGGCTTTGGAATATAAAAATTGTGAGAAGAGATGACTTTCCCTAAATAATGATGGAACTGAAAATTCCACCTATGGGTGAGCTTCCTAGTGAAAAACACTATACATAAATCCATGTTCAGTAAAATGAATATTTTTGGATTTGTGAATGAATTATATTTCATGATGAATATCGATTGGCATATATATTGCTAAATATTAATGTGTGTGTGTGTGCGTGTGTGTGTGTGTGTATATTCTCCAGATTTTAAAAAATATGAAAAATATGTGTCTTATTATACACTCCCTAAATTCATTCATATTCATTTATGTTCATTTAAATTCAAATTTTCACAAGATTATTCTCAGTAATATTCATACACCTGAAATATATTTTGGTTTCCTACTACTGAAAACTAAGTTCAGTGGATGGTGCTTAAAAATCCTAATATTTCTACAGTAACTGACCCAGTTTAACATTAATGCAAGTAGATTGCTATGGGACATGATGTGTAATTTGAAGTTCATTTTTACTCAACACTGGTACATTACTATTTCTTCAGTTTATGGACATCATAGGATGTATTTTTTCATCCACAACTTCACAAATTTTTTTGGCATTTGGTTCACTTTCAATTACTTACTACTTCAGAACACATGTATTCCTCCATGTTTCTTTACTGGTCTTTTCACTAGACTTCTTTCTAAACACTTTATTTTCGATTCCATAATCATTTTTGAAGCAAAACTCACTCTTCACGATAAACCGTAACCCTAATAATACCATTGCATATATAACTCGTTGGAATGATGGTATATATATCAATATAAGATTTCCAATATATTTTCAGATGCAAACTCAAACCATTATTTAATGTTGGATCCAGTTACATACTTTATTCACAATATGGTCTATTCATGCATCATCTCAATAATCATCAACACAAGGTACACCTATTTTTATCCCCAGTACTAATTTATAAGTTTCCAGAATATTACTCCCCTTTATAGTGCAAGAAATACTCATGTCACTTGATCTACATATACATTTTACCACAGTAGTATTCTGTACACAAAATGCAAAGGTCACACATATGATTGTACCAAAGCCTAAATGGGAAGTGACCATGGATTACTAAAAGCATCTATGTCCAGGGTGCCTACTGCTCTCAAATGTCAATCCTATTGGTTACTACATATTTGTTTCTTCCTAAGATTATATATTTAACCTCAAGCCTTTTGAAAATATCTAATCCTATCACTCACTTTATACGTTTCCTGATTTCCTAATGCCCCTATTGATATCTGCTTTCCTACATATTTTTCCCAGTTCATCATTGTGACTGTCTCTTCACATGTGCTGACATTTACATTCACCCTCTAACTGAAAACCAATTGCTAAAGAACTTTTGGTCCAACTCCGAGACTCACTCTTCTTCCTAAACCTACTTACTATCTTCCTAATCCTACAGACTATCCCTTTTGACTGGATGTTCTCTTCTACTTTCAATCATCCGAGGTATAGGGTCCTATGCCATTGTATATCGATTTATCTGAGACCTCGGTGCAGAACATGATTCAATCTAAGTATACCAATCAAGGGCCCAATGCCTTTCTGGGCTTCAAATCTTTCCTAGATCTCTGTTCTCATACATATATTTCACATTTATATTGTTATAAATATCACAGGTTCCCAATACCATAATTCATCCAGCAGAATGACTCCTAACCCAAATCGAACATGCTATTAACACTAACCATCCACTGTTCCCTCAATCTCACTTTACAGAAGAGCAGGGACAGAGTTGGTCTTAAAATCCAGGAAGGTAGGGTATCATCCCCCAGCTGAGAACCTCAAAAGTCCCTGCAGAAATAATCCCTGGAGAAGGTGTAGGCAGGTATGAAGGATTTGAGAGAGCAAAAGTCATCTTCCATGGCAAACAACCTGGTCAGGTTGAAGGGATGTGTCTGAATTAGCCTCTCTCTTCCTAATGTAGAGAAGATGGACCAAACCATGGCTGTGTGGAGAGCTGTTCCCCGGTGCCTATGGTTGATATACCATTCTAACTTATGAATGAGTCACAGCAAGTAGAGGCAGACTCCATCTTTTGAGAACCTCGGAAGCAACTGTTAAAACAAAGTGGTTTCCAAGGCAGTGACTTCATTCAGTTCTTGAAGGAAGTGACCTCACCTTACATTATTGGTGATGAAAGTCTGTGATCTTGGGATCCAGGAAACCAGGCACACAGAGTCAAACCCACTCCATGTCCCAGTGGGCTCACTTGTTTGGATTTAACAAGACAGAGTCACTCTTTCTTGGTACCTACTGATGTGAGGACAGTCAAATGCCTGGAAACTATGAAGACTGGCCTTTCCAGAGAAAGCAGGTAGTTTCTCACCACGGGCTCCTGACAACTTCACAGAGTTGGCTAAAGAGACCAGATTGAAGACAGGACACGCCATTTTTGGGGAACATAGTATGGCCCACAAGTCAGAGGACACTCCGGATAGACACAGACCTACTTTGGGGAAAGAGGTACCATTTTGGGTGTGAGTGTGAGTTTGTGGTTTTGTCTCATGTTCTGAGAATAGTTAGGAAAGCTGGTTTGTTTGTTTTGGAGTGAACTGTTTCTAGTAAGTCCTTTGACAAGGTGAGTGTTTCTGTGTCTATATATCATACTGTGTCCGTGATTGTAGACAGTAGAAAAGAGAATGCATCAATGGATGTGCCCTGTCTACGAGAAAGCTTCAAAGCATTCATCCTGTGCAATTTATGAATGGACTGCAGCTTGCCGTATGGATGGGCAATTCCTGCCATCTTTCTAAATTCCTGTTTTCTTCCTGAATTCTGGACTCTCTCCAGAATACGCTCATGATTTTGTGTCCAAGATATGTACCACCTCCATCTCTGTGACATGGCCATGTACTGGATAGCTGATGGGAATGGTGAGTATCTCAGAAAACTCAGATATCAGTATGCCCAAGAAAGTCTCAGTGGAGAAACCCTGCTTTGGGCCTTTTGCTTACCTATTCTGTTGCCCTGAATGTCAGGAAGGTCTTTGCCTTAGGCCACACTTTGTGAAGCCTGAAGAAAATAGTTTTCAAATGGAATTGAATGGTCATTACCTGTGCCTCTTCGGTTAATTGCTTTGGAAATGGATGTGTCTGAATCAGCCTCTCGGCCCTATGTGAGGCTGTGGCTTAGATTCACAGTACATGATGGGTCTAAAGAAAAATCCCATGTGTGCATCCAAAACCAAAATGGACAAAAGAACTGTCATGGTGGATAGAGTCTCTCGCCTTCGTCTGTAAGGTTCCTGACCTCCATTAAGTGAGAATAGGGATCATTTGGGTCAAGTGAATTCTTTAAAGCCCTGCAGAGGCTATCCCATAGGTTCGTGGGTTTTCTCATGACTCCAATTCACATCTATGTTTACTGAAGAGCAGGGACAGTGTTGGTCTTACAATACAGGAATGCAGTGGATCTTCCATCTGTTGAGAACCTCAAAGCTCCATGCAGAAATTATCTCTGGAGAAGATGTAGGCAGCTATGTAAGACCTGAGAGAGCAAAAATCATCTTCCATGGCAAACAACCTGGTCAGGATTAAGGGTTGCGTCAGAATGAGCCTATCTCTTCTTAATGTAGAGAAGATGTACCAAACCCGGCCTGTGTGGAGAGCTGTTCCCTTTTGCCTACGGGTGATATACCATTTTAACTTGTGAAAGTGTCACAGGAAGTAGGGGCAGCCCTCATCTCATGGGACCGTTGGGAGCAATTGTTATGACAAAGTGGTTGCCAAGGCAGTGATCTCATTCAGTTCCTGAAGGAAGTGATCTCATCTCACTTCCTTGGTGATGGAACTCTCTGAACTTGGTATACAGAAAGCCAGGCACCCAGAGCCAGTCCCAGTCCTAGTCCCAGTGGTCTCACTTTTTTGGATTTACAAAGGACAGAGTCAGTATTTCTTGATACCTACTGATGTGAGGATGGCCAAATGCCAGGAAAGCTCGGAAGAGGGGCTCTTCCTGAGAAAGCAGATAGTGGCTCACTCCTGGCTTCTAACAACTTCACATTGTTGGCCAAGAAGATCAGATCTGAGACAGGTCAGGCCATTTCGGAGCATCATAGTATGGCCCATCAGTCAGAGCACACTCCGGAGAGTCACAGACCTATTTGGGGGAAGGAGGTGCCATTGCGGGTGTGGGTTTGTGGTTTTGTCTCATGTTCTGAGAATAGGTAGAAAAGGCAGTTTGTTTGGTTTGGAGTGAACTGTTTCTAGTAAGTCGTTTGACAATGCAAGTGTTTCTATGTCTGTGTATCCCACTGTGTCCGTGCTTGTAGACATTAGAAAAGAGAATGCATCAATGGATGTGTCCTTTCTCATAGAAAGCTTCCCAGCATTCATCCAGCACAATTTATGAATTGACTGTGGCTTGCCTTATTGATGGGCGATACCTGCTACCTTCCTAAGTTGCTGTTTTCTTCCTGAATTATGGCCAATCTCCAGAATAGGCTCATGGTTTTGTGTCCAAGATATGAACTACCTCCAAGCTCTGTGACATGGCCATGTACTGGATAGATGAATGGAATGTCAAGCATCTCAGAAAACTCAGATATCAGTGTGACCAGTAAAGTCTCTGTGGAGAATCCCTGCTTTGGGCCATTTGCTTACCTATTGTTCTGTTGCCCTGAGAGTCAGGAAGGTCTTTGTCTCAGGCCAACCCTTTGTGAATCCTGAAGGAAAGATTTTTCAAATGGAAATGAATATGCTTTACCTTTGGCTCTTTCCTTAATTGATTTGGAAAGAGATGTGTGTGAATCAGCCTCTTGGCCCAGTGTGATTCTTTGACTTAGATTCTCAGCACCTGATGGATCTAAAGAAAGATCCCATGGGTGCATAAAATCCAAAATGGCACAAAGAGCAGTCATTGTTGATGAAGTATTTTGCCTTCCTCTGTAAGGTTCCTGAATTCCATCAAGTGAGAATAGGGATCTTTTGGGTCAAATGAGTTCTTCAAATCTATTCAGAGGCTATCCAATAGGTGCTTGAGTTTTCTCATCTTTCCAATTCACATAAAGAATCTGTACCCGACACTCAGTAGGACTCAAATTGGAGAAGCAGAGCAGTATTAAGGGCAGGCCTATTTGATCTCTCCTGGTACACAGGAAGGGTGTACAGGCCACTGGGAATTTAGGCAAATGAGGGGCAACAGAGCTTATTTTGGACACTGTCTTGGGCTACGCTAATGCTATCAAATGTCAATCCTATTGTTGACTTCATATTTGTTTTATCCTAAGCTCACATATTCATCCTCAACCCTGTTGAAAATATCTAATCCCATCACTCACTTTATTCTTTTCCTGATTTCCTAATGTCTCTATTGATATCTGCTTTCCTACATATTTTGCCCTGTGCATCATTGTGACTGACTCTTCACTTGTGTTGACATTTACATTGACTCTCTAACCAAAACCCTATTGCTAAAGAACTTTTGTTCCAAATCCTATACTCACTTTTCTTCCTAAACTTACCGACTATCTTTCTAATCCAACTGACTATAACTTTTTGAATGGATGTTCTCTTCTACATTCAATGATCCAAGTACAGTTCAGGTTTCTATTCAACCGGGTGAGGGAGTAGATTCTGCAGTGGCAATTGGGGACAGCACATTCTGGCAACAAGATTAGCAAAGAGTTCTCAAGATTTCAACAGTGTTTTGTTAAGCATACAGAAAAACAGGAAGTGACAAGTACATATTTTATTAACCTTTCATTCCCCACTTCTTTTTCTGGCTACTTTTAATCATAAAAGTGATCATTGTGGGGTGTCACATTCTATGTCTGCTAGTGGGGTATTACCATAATTTTAATTTGTCCAATTTGAGCTTGGAGAAAAGAAATTACATGATTGAGGAAACAGGGTTTTATAGTTAGTAATACTATGAGGATTATTATTGGACCAGCCAGGGTTGATAAAAACGTAATTAACCAGGGGGACTGTGTAAAAAAAGACTCAAACTACCGTTTTTGTGCCTCTCTCTCTCGTTGTTGCTCTTCAAGGCATCTTTTTAATTTACTCATAGATTTTTTTTTACAACTCCAGTATTGTCAACATAAAAACAACATTCTTCCCTCAATGAAGCACAAAGGCCCCCTTCTGTCATGAAAAGGAGGTCCAACCCTCGCCTTTTCTGTAAAACAACTTCAGAGAGAGAGGTTAAAGATTCCTGCAAAGCTGTGATGGAGGTTTCTAAAATCTTTAAGTTTTGATCTATTGCTTCTTCTAATTGGGTCACTTGTTGTGTCCCATGGACCAGAGCAGTGGTTCTTGTGCCCAACCCTGCAGCAACTCCTATTCGTAATAGAATGGCTAAGGTGAGGGACATATGTTCCCAGCGGAACCGGGTTGTATGTCCCCCTCTTTGATCTTCAGATGAACCTGCGTCATGATAGAGCACTCTGGGAAACATCTGCTCCATTTCACAATTAATCACATCTGTTGACCATTTCATGAAAACATAAACTATGTTTAAGTATATAGAATTATACTGTTGTAGGGATGGACAAGGCAAGGCACCTAAGATAGCACCAAAGACACGGAAACAGTCTTTTTTGGTTTCAACCAGATTCAGAGGGCATTGCTTCTGTTGTAATCAATTAATCCCCTGAAACCCAAGTTACGTAGTTTCAGAATTTTGTACCCAACACGTAAGGGAAGGGGCTCAGAAGTTCACAGTCTGCAGAAGTTCACAAAAAGCAGTTTTTGTTTCTCTTTTTTCCTCAGTTTGGGCAAGTTAACTTTTCAAGGACACCTGGGTGTGGGTGTCTTCCCTTTCTTTTTTTCCCCCTTCCAGCTGTTTCCATACAGCCCAGTTTGTAACTTCTTTATCTTAGAAATGTAGCCATCTCTGTGAAGCCCCAGCTCAAGGCCAGAGGACTTTTTTTCAAATATTTTGTGAAAAACTAGTAAGGGTGTGTCTAGATCAGGAGTGCTTAATTTTTTAGCCAGTTGCCAAAGACCAGGGCAACACAAAAATAGGAAGTTTATCTACAGTGAACTCTTTTATAGGGACTCTTTTGCTGAAAGTCCTAAATCAGCCATGGTGAAGACTTCTGGAGAAGGTCAGTTAAGACTTTTCTGTGGGCCTGGTACAGAGGGGGACAATTTGGAAGGCAGAAATAAGAGCAGCTCTGTGGATCTGGGAATGAGGAAGGAGAGATGTAAAAGAATATTGGGAGAGGGCTTTGGGATCTTAATAGCAACAAAAACTTGAGCAGTAGAACAGATAGAACAGAGGGGAAGACGGGAGTGAGATTCCAAAAAGCCTGTGAGGGACTTTAAATTCTTAGTAACCTGTTTTTAGTGATGACAAAGCAACATTAAAGGCCATTTTCATTACATCTTGTATTAGGGTCTGAGGATTCTTCTCAGCGGGTTTGAGCTTTGCATTAGGTGGTAAGAGGACTGGGTGGGACCCGGTGCGGGCACTTACAGGAGAGGAGAGGAGTGAGTGAATGGAGTGGTACCTCAGTACCTGCAACCTCAGCAAGGGAGCAATGGTCTGAGAACCAGTCGAGATTTGGGTTTTTGATCTAGATATTGGAGGGGAGAAATCAAGTTGCTGAGGTGGGAGTGACAGCAGAGAGTCTAGAGCACAAGGCTGAGGGTGAGCATCTATTGGAGAAGCATAGTTCAGGATGTGAGCAAAGGAGAGAGAAGGCCTCCACATAGCGGAATCTCCTTTCACCCTTTTGAGCACTTGCAGAACTTAAAAAGGTCACACAGAATTTGAGGATCTAGAGACCCCTCTGGGGGCCATCGGTTTTGGTTATCTAATTCGTAATATGGCCAATGCTGTGTACAGAATTTGATGAGGAGTTTGGGTTCCATCTGACAGTCCCTGTATGCTCACATCCCCATGACTTACAATAGAAGTCTGCTCTCCCCCCCCCACAGCCGTGACTGTTTGTGGCTTTGATAGTCTGCCGGGCAAACATAGTAATCTAGGCTAGCCAACCTGCATCTGGCTCACGTGTCCCTACATCTATAATGTTTGTTTCCATTATCTATGGTACGGAAGGGATTTAATGGAATTTTAGTGGGATCCTGTTAATCAGGGATATCCCAATAGGAAAGACCTATAGCCAGCTGACAAATGACTGGGTGGAGAGATGGCCACCAGGTTCGTAAGGGGGCTGTATTCGAGATAGGCCATACTTCGTGTCCAGTAGGATTTGTGATCAGCCATCGCAGCTTAAGGGGCTGATGAGGGTTAAGACTACTGGTCGTCAAGGGGAGAATAAATATCTTCCAGGATCTTCTTTACAACCATTTGCGATGTTTCTTTTTTCTTCTTTTTTATTTCTTTTTTGTGTGTGTGTGGGGAAGGCTTCAATACATCCTGAAAATGTATGTTCAAAGACTAGGAGTTATTTAAGTCCATACCTTACTGGCTTAATTTCAGTAAAGTCCACTTCCCAGAATTGTCCTCGTCTGGTTCCTCATAGGTGCTTTCCTGCAGGAAGCTTGGAAGTGTAAGCTTTAACCAATTAATGGACCTGACAGGCTTTTGTTACCCATTCAGTTATTTCCTTTTGCTGTGAGTAGGTTAGTGGAAAACTGTGTTCTTGATCCTTCACGAATGAATGCAGTTTCTTTGAACAAAGGTGAGTGAGTTGATGAACATTTGCTACTGACATAGTTAGAGCCATGATTATAGGAGTAGTTACTGAAGGATTAAAAAATTCCACTTGGGGGCCTTCAGGGTTAAAAGTTATTTTGCCCCAGAGCTTGGTGAACAGAACTCTGCCAATCAATGGGGCCAGGCATTCTGGGATTACTAGGAAGGAGTGATGGATTTTTCCTTTTCCCTGGTCCATGGTCCTCTTAGTTGTCAAAGCCCGATATTTACTTCTGTTAGACTCTTGAATTAGAGACCTTTTATTCGGTAGAGGGCCCAATGGGCCTCATGGGCTGAGTATATTGCCCCTGTATCTACTTCAAAGTTTATTGTGTTCCCCTCCATTTCAAAAGTTACCTTGAGGTCAGGGAGAGGATCTGAGCCCGGACTTTCTTAGTATTCCTCCAGAGTCAGAATATCTGACTGGCATGGCTGTCTCTTTCTAGGGCACTCTTTGGCCCAGTGTCCTTTTTCTTTAGAGTAGGCACATTGATCTGAGGCCAGGGGTGGCCTCTAGTGTGTGCCCAGGTATCCCTTCCTGTCTCTCTGTTTCTTAGTTTCTGGCCTATTTGTTGTTGTGACCAGGACCTTAGTCAATGCCTTAGTCTGTCTTTTGTTTCTTTTATCCTCACTCAGCTCCCTTCTCTTCCTCAGTTTCTCTCTTAAAGTATACCTTCTCGGGTTCTCTGACTAAATCCCTCAAAGTCATATCTTGTAATCCATCTAAGCATTGTAACTTTCTTTTAATATCCAGGGCAGCTTTCCCAATAAAGGCCATTGTGACAGATGCCTTTTGGTCCTCTGCCTGAGGATCGAAAGGAGTATGTCTCTTATATGCCTACATAATTATCTCTAGGAACATACAGGGAGATTCATCAGGCCCTTAAATAATCTCTCTTACCTTGGCCAAATTAGTTGGTCACCTAGCGGCCACTAAGATACCCACTATTAGAGCCCGGCGATAAGTGGACAGATGCTCCCTACCTTCAAAGGTGTTGGGGTCCCAGTTGGGTCGTTTCAAGAGAAAGCCGGCTTTGAATATGTTGGGAAGTTGTGTCGGTCACGCATTTGGTCCGAGGATACTTTTTTCTAGCCTCCAGGAGGATTCTCTTTTGTCCCTCTGTCATGAAGAGAGTGCCTAGGAGTTGTTGGCAGTCATCCCAAGTAGGTTGGTGTGAAAACATCAATGACTTCACCAGACCTGAGAGCCAGGTTGGGTCCTCGGTAAAAGGGGGATTGTTATTTTTCCATTTATATAGGTCTGAAGAGGAGAAGGCCAATACTGGTAGGCTTCCATTTTTTTCCCCATGGCCATCGTCAATCATTGGCCCTTAGGGATGGAGGGAAGCAACACGGGAGTTCCAGGGTTTTCAATCATTTGCCACCAGCGAGTTCCTTTAGCAAGTCCAGCTTCCTCCAGGGGAGGAGGGGCTGTGTGTGACGCAGGGGAGTTATCTGGAGGGCCCTGGGCTGGCTTAGCATCCTCCAATTGCGGAGAGGCTGAGTCAGCAGCTGGAGAATCACTTAGAGGGTGTTGGGGGTTGTGGGACAAGGGTAGAAGATAAGGAAGGGGAGGAGAGTCCAGTAGAGTCAAATCTTGTGACTCAGGGAGAACAGAGGGTGGAGGAGGAGGAGGAGCAGAGGGGTTGAGAGATCGTGGGGGAAGGAGTAGGAACGGGGACACAGCAAGGAAAGGCTTCACCCACGGAAGAGGAGATTTGCAGAGGTCCTGCCAAGTTAAGGTATATTCCTGTTTATCAGTATGGCTATGTGGCCCTGGCTGTAAGACAATATCTCTGTCTTTTTAAATTAGTGGTAAGTAGAAAGATCCTTATAGGGGCCATCCGAATCCAAAGGTGGGCCATTCTGAGGCACACAGAGTCTGCCAGGTCCAGCGTTTTACTGAAAAAGAAACATTCTGAGCCCTTAAGCGGACTTTGGTCCATAGATCAAGGGTCAGGGACAGAGGCATTGAAGTGATCTGTCCCATAATGAAAGATACACAAACAGTAAAAGCAACGACACAGGACACAGACAAGAGAAAACAATAAAGACAGGCAATGGACGTCCAACACTGAGACCAAGACTGAGCAGGCGGCAAAACCCGATGGGCTGGCAATACCGAATCTGAAACAAAGTATCACTGAGTCAAGGGGACTATTATTCCTCGATTCCCGAGTCCTCTGTGGCCTCCCCCAGGGACTTGGCTTGTGGCTCTGTGACACGTCTGCCAGCCACCATCAAAGAGAGCTCACACACTTCATCGACAGCCATTTTGCCAAGCCCTAACCTGAAACCTGAAACCAGAAAGAGGCGCCTTACTTACCCTGAGAGTAGCCTATTGGGTCTCTCGTTCACCGCTGCTGGATTTCGGTGGAACATCCATATATAAAGATCGGAAGAGCATTGGGGGAAGAGACCACTAAGAGAGTCTCTCATGCAAAAACAAAGGGTTTATTGGGGGTCCAGCATGCTGGGGCTCAGAGCTCATTTGAATAGAGCAGAGAACCCTGAGAACAGCTTAAGCAGAGCTTATATACTTTCCTTGAAGAGGGCAGGGAGGAAAGTTTATTGATGGGCCTGGGCGGGTGAGCAGTTTGCGTGCAACTGGGTGAGGGAGTACATTCTGAAGTTTGGCTGTTGGGGACAGCACATTCTGGGAAAAAGTTTAGAAAACACTTCTCAAGATTTCAACAGTGTTTTATTAAGCATACAGAAAAACAGGAAGTGACAAGAATCTATTTTATTAACATTTCACTACCGACTATACTTTGCCAGATTTCCTAAAGTCTCTATTGATATCTGCATTCCTACATATTTTCCCCAGTTCATCATTGTGATTAATTCTTCACATGTGCTGACATTTACATTCACTCAATACCCGAAACCCTATAGCTAAAGAACTTTTGGTCCAAATCCTATACTCACTCTCCTTTATAAACATACCGACCATCTTCCTAATACTCCTGACTATCCATTTTGACTGGAAGTTCTCTTTGAAAATCAATCATCCAAGTTACAAGGTCCTATGCTTAATACCGCAATCAAGGGCCCAATGCCCTTCTGGGCTTCAAATCTTACCTAGATTTCTGTTTTCAGATTCCTATATTTTACCTATATATTCTTGAAAATATCGCAGGTTCCCAATACCATTATTCATCCAGCAGAATGATTTCTATTCCAAATCAAACCTGTTATTAACCCTAACCATACACTGTTCCTTCAATCTAACTTTAGAGAAGAGCAAGGACAGAGTTGGTCTTAAAATACAGGAATGTAGGGGATCTTCCAACTGCTGAGAAACTCAAAGGTCTATGCGCAAATGATCCCTAGAGAAGTTGTAGGCACCTATGAAGGAACTGAGAGAGCAAAAGTCATCTTTCATTGCAAACAACCTGGTCAGCATGAAGGGATGTGTCTGAATCAGCCTCTCTCTTCTTTATGTAGAGAAGAAGGACAAAACGAGGCCTCTGTGGAGAGCTGTTCCTGGTTACCAATATTTGATATACCATTCTAACTTGTGAAAGTGTCAAAAAAATTAGGGACAGCTGCCATTTCATGGGACCTTTGGAAGCAAATGTTAGGACAATGTGCTTGCCAAGGCATTGACCTCATTCAGTTCCTGAAGGAAGTGACCTCACCTCACATTCTTGGTGATGGAACTCTCTGAACTTGGGATCCAGGCATCCAGGCACACAAATCTAGTCCCAGGCCCAGTCCCAGTGGTCTCCCTTCTTTTTATTTACCAAGGACAGAGTCAGTCTTTCTTGGTATCTACTGATGTGAGGATGGCCAAATGCCAGGAAAGCTCTGAAGAGTTGCCTTTCCTGAGTAAGCAGGAAGTGGCTCACCGCTGTCTCCTGACAACTTCACAGAGTTGGCCAAGGAAACCAGATCTGAGACAGAACAGGCCATTTGATGGGAACATAGTACGGCCCACCTGTCAGAGGTCACACCCGATAGTCAGAGACCTACTTTGGGAAAGGAGGTGACTTTGTGGGTGTGAGTGTGTGTTTGTGATTTTGTCTCATGTTTTGAGAATAAGTAGGAAAGGCAGTTTGTTTGGTTTGGAGTGGACGATTACTAACAAGTGATTTGACAAGGCGAGTGTTTTTAAGTCTGTGTATCCCACTGTGTCCATGGTTGTAGACATTAGAAAAGAGAATGCATCAAAGGATGTGTCCAGGCTAGTAGAAAGCTTACCAGAATTCTTTCTGCCCAATGTATGAAAGGAATGCGGCTTGCCTTATGGATGGGTAACACCTGCTATCTTCCTAAGTTCCTGTTTTCTTCCTGAATTCTGGCCACTCTCCAGAATAGGCTCATGATTTTGTGACCAAGATAAGTACCGCCTTTAAGCTCTGTGACATGGCCATGTACTGGATAGCTGAAGGGAATGGTGAGCATCTCAGAAAATTCAGATATCAGTGTGACCAGGAAAGTCTCAGTGGAGAATCACTGCTTTGGGCCATTTGCTGACCTATTGTTCTGTTCCCCTGAATGTCAGGAAGGTCTTTGCCTCAGGCCACCTCTTTGTGAAGCCTAAAGAAAACAGTTTTCAAATGGAAATGAATGGGCATCACCTGTGGCTCTTTGCTTAATTGCTTTGGAAAGGGATGTGTCTGAATCAGCCTCTTGGCCCTGTGTGAGGTTGTGGCTTAGATTCTCAGCACCTGGTGGATGTAAAGAGAGATCCCATGTGTGCATCCAAAACCAAAACGGCCAAAAAGCAGTCCTTGTGGATGAAGTCTGTCGCCTTCCTCTTTAAAGTTCTTGAACTCCATCAAGTGAGAATATGGATCCTTTGGGTCAAATGGGTTCTTCAAAGACCTGCAGAGGTGCTTGTGATTTCTCATGACTGCAAATCACATAAAAATATATACCTGACACTCAGTTTTCCACAAATTGGAGAAGCATAGAAGTATTAACGTCTAGCATATTTGATCACTCCTGTTTCACATGAAGGGTGTCCAGACCACCCTGAATTTACGCCAATGAGGGGCAAGGGAGTTATTTTGGACACTCTCTTGGGACTCCGCCACTCATGGAAACCTTCCGCCAGAGGTTGTGATTAGTGTCTATATGGAAGAAGATGAGGGCCATATGGGAGGGTTTTGGTTTTAAATTTGGTCATTTGTGTCCAGTATGAAGACATAACCTGGACCACCTGGGCTTGAACTCTGGTGTGATTCCCCTTAGAGACTGAATTCAGAGAAGTATTGCCATGAATTTTGTTGGGATTTTAGGAGTCCACCCATGAGAATCACCCTTGGAAACTGAGATCTAGGCCCAGGTTGGCTTTCCACAGAGCCCTGGGTATCTCAGCCAGGATATCACATGATTTAATTCTGAAAGACTTGGCAGCCATAGTTGAGAGTCACAACACCCATGGACGTCACATTGTAGACCTCAATGGGCCTGGCTTCATGTGACATTTTGGGCACTCTTTGGGAAGATTTGCCTGTGAGAGTTCTACAGAGCATTCATTGAAATGAGCTTCCTCACCATTTAATGGTTCCTGAATGAATTGAAACCCACAGTGCCTGCAACGTCATCCTTGAAAAAATGCCTAGATAAATACCATGAAATTTTTGAAATTCCCATGACCAGGTGGCACTGGAGAAACTTTGGATGTCCTGTTGCTGATCGTAAATATGCAAGACAGTGCCTTGATTGAGTGGGTTTCATGAAAATGGTGTAGAACAGAGATGCCAGTATGTTGGAACCTGCTGAGTAGTGGGCCTAGAGCAGTGGTAGGCAGATGTGTGATAAAAAATTTGTGGTGGGGCCATGTGGATCTGCCATTGGCTTCCAAATGGCTTGTGACTGACATGGTGCAGCCAGCAGACCCTTCCATGTAAAGGCTTCTTGTTATATGGAGATGTTTCCGGGCAATGTTCAGAATCAGGTTGCTATAGACATGTGGCCAAGCTATGTGGGATAGAAGCCTGGTTGGTGCATTCTCCTGCAGACCCTGACCAACCACACATGAAAGAATTGCCTCCAGAACTGTGTCCCAGTTGAACTTCTTTTATTTCATGAAGCAAATGCCAAAGTCCCAGTGCAGCAGCAAGAAACACCACGAAAAGTGGAGGATGACCAAATGGCTTCCCAGTCCACATGGGAATACCCTTAGCCCCCAGTGGCCACAGTTTACTTACAAAGAGAGAATTCAGCACTGCTGCCTCATGTTCATTGGAAAATAAGAAATCATGTCCTCCAGGTCACATAGATGCAGACACAGCTTTGATGGTCTCACTAGAAAGAAGCTAAAGCTCCTGACAAAAACATATATTTCAAGTGCCCAAACTCAGAGGCAGTTTCTCAAGAAGTATTTAGGCCAGCAGAGCTCCATATATATGGAGTTTTTATCCTGTCCCATACTAGGAAAACTCCTGTACCACTTCCAAGGTTGTAAACTCC
Source organism: Callospermophilus lateralis (assembly GCF_048772815.1). Classification (NCBI taxonomy): domain Eukaryota; kingdom Metazoa; phylum Chordata; class Mammalia; order Rodentia; family Sciuridae; genus Callospermophilus; species Callospermophilus lateralis. The sequence continues at coordinate 40,095 of NW_027515589.1, forward strand.
TGAGCATATTATTCACAGATTTTATTACTCTACTCCTCTAATTGTGTCTTACTTTGGGGGAAGGAAATGTCAAGGAATTGTTCTGGATGAGAGTGGGAAGATTTTGTTTAGCACATATTTGCATACACATTGGTTTCATTTTTCTATTTTACATTTGATATACTGAATCCCTGACACTAACACATACCCTACTAGATTCTGAATACTAATCCTAATATGATGGAGAAAAATAACCGAAACAGAATAGAAATACAAGCAGTTCAGAGGAGGCACGTTGTATACTTGGACTTGCCTTTTGCATTATATAGGGTAGGAGTTATAAATCTAGTAAATTTTTTGTTGAAATAGTTTTCCATGTGCTTTTACAGTTAACAAATATGTGAATTCCTGTCTCCCTTTCTCTGTATTCTATTCAGCACATGTATTTTTATATGCACATTTAGAATCCTACCTGGTATCACACGTACATTCTTGTGAGTTACATAACTTGGCAGATACAAAGTGTGAGAAGAGATCACTCCTCCTAAACGCTGTTTGAACTAAAAATTCAAACTATGGGTGAGCTTCCTAGTTGAAAAAAGTTATACATAAATCCATATCCAGTAAAATGAATATTTTTGGATCTGTGGATGATATGTATTTCACGGTGTAATTTGATTGGCATATATATTGCTAATTTTTAAAATCTGTGTGTGGTTTTATATATATATATATATATATATATATATATATATATATATATATATATATATATATATATTATCTCCAGATATTTCAAAATATTTAATATATGTGTCTTATTATACACTCCCTAAATTCATTCATGAATATGTATGTGGATTTATAAAACACTTTTCACAAGATTTTTCTCAGAAATATTCATTCACCTTATATACATATTTTTTTCCTAGTATTGAAAACTAACTTCAGTGAATGGTGCATATGAATCCTAATATTTCTACAGTAACTGATCCAGTTTCACATCAATGCAAGTAGATTCCTATGGGACATGATAAGTATTTTGAAGGTCATTTTTATTTCAACACTGGTACATTACTATTTCTTCATTTTATGCACATTATAGGATATATATTTCATCCACAAGTTCACAAATTTATAGGCATATATTTCACTTTCAATCACTTTCTGCTTCAGAAAACACGTGTTCCGCCATGTTTCAAACTGGTCTTTTCATGAGACTTCTTTCAAAACACATTATTTTTGATTTCCATAATCACTTTTGAAGCAAAACTCACACACTCTTCATGATAAACCATAAGCCTAGGATTACAATTAGATGTATAACTAGTTGTTATGAATGATTCTATATCAATATATGATTTCTTGAGAGGCAAGATGGCCGCAAAGGGAGTGCAGTAACTCCGTGTACTGCGTCACTGTGAGGGAAAATGACGAGTTAGAACGGCTAAAAGCTATCTTGTTAGGAATTTCCAGCAAAATTGGGGTGCTCCAAAACCTAGTGGAAGGATTTTCATCGCACGAGGATCAGCTTCAGGGGCTCAAATGCGAGCGATCTGTCCGTCTGTATGGAGCGCTGCTTGTTCGGCAGATCACCCCATGGCTGGAGTCTGCGGCGCGCGCTGGGAAATGACAGGCTGGTGGCGCAGAGATACAGCAATGCTGATTCTGTGGGCTCCTGCCAGCTAGACATTTGCTGAGCTCGGAGCTGAATTCTGGGTTGGAGACAGGGAAAGGAAACGGTCCAGGTTGGTTCTCCACACCGGTCAGACCACGGAGGAAGCCAGCGGCCACCATCTTGGAGAGCTGACGTCACCATCCTTGTTTTCGACTGATTGCAGCTCTTTCAGCTATAGAACAGGTAATTTCAGGCTGACAATTGTCTGCATCTCGCAGACAAATTGCTCAGACTTAGTGCTAAATAACCCGCGGAAACTACTTCTTGGAGCCTGCTCCTATCAGAACACGCACCGAGCCCGGAGTGTCGGAGTTCCGGGTCCCGGAGCTGCTCTGGCCCAGGGCTATAGAACCCGCTGAAACTGCTTCTTGGAGCCTGCTCCTGTCGGAGCATGCACCAAGTCCGGAGAGGCCGAATTCTGGCTCCCGGAACTGTTTTGGCCCGGTGATAAAGAACCCGCAGAAACTGTTTCTCAGTCCGGGTCCTGCTGAATACTGTGGAGGCCAGAGGGGCCGAACAGAGCCGCCGCCCGGGCCCGTAACAGGTCCAGCGACCTGCCGGCGTGGTAGTCAAGAAAACCCGGAGGCAGCCCTGGCACAGGAGCCGGTGGTAGCTGCGTGGCGCGGGTCTCCCAGCTACCGCTCCCACCAGTGCTGACAACTGAGGTCTCTTGCACCGACTCGCCTCGGCGTGGGACTCACGGCTACCGCTCCCACCAGTGCTGACAACTGAGGTCTCTTGCACCAGATATGGGGGCGTGGCTACCAGAAGGTAAGCAAATTGGCTGGGGTTTCTCAGCCCCAAGCTCTAAAAACTTAGGGCCTGAGGGAGGCCAACAAGAAGAGTGTGCCCAGGCACTAATGAAACAGCTGCTCCACGCGTGTGCAAGGTAGGCGGAACTGTGAACACCGACAAAACAGGCCCAGTGAACCGCCAGACACATCCCTCCGGTTGGGGGAGGGGCAGAGCCACCGGGCGCCTGCAAGGTAGGCGGACCCGCGACCCACCAGCAGAAAATGCACAGCAATCCACAAAGCGGCATAGCCACCCCCCGAGCCTACAAGGTAGGCAGACCTGTGACCTACCGGCAGGTCATGCCCAAAAACCTGCGGAGGGGCACAGCTGCCCCACGTGCCTGCTAGGTAGGCTGAACCGTGACCACCAACAGAACAGGCCCAGCGGCCGGCCAGACACATCGCCCCGCCCAGGTTGGGGGAGGGGCAAAGCCGCCGGGCGCCTGCAAGTTAGGCATACCTGCGAATCAACAGCAGATCAGGCCCAGCAACCGCGGAGCGGCAGAGCCACCCCCGGGCCTGCAAGGTAGGCACACTTGCCACCCACCGGCAGGTCAGGCCCAACAAACTGCGGAGGGGCACAGCTGCTCCACGAGCCTGCTAGGTAGGCAGAACCCTGACCACCGACAGAACATGCCCAGAGGCCGGCCAGATACATCGCCCCGCCCCGGTTGGGGGAGGGGCAGAGTAGCCGGGCGCCTGCAAGGTAGGCAGACCTGCGACTCACCAGCAGATCAGGCCCAGCAACTGTGGAGCGGCAGAGCCACCCCCGGGCCTGCAAGATAGGCGCACTTGCCACCCACCGGCAGGTCAGGCCCAAGAAACTGCAGAGGGGCACAGCTGCCCCACGAGCCTGCTAGGTAGGCAGAACGCTGACCACCAACAGAACAGGCTCAGAGGCCGGCCAGACACATTGCCCCACCCCGGTTGGGGGAGGGGCAGAGCCGCAGGGCGCCTGCAAGTTAGGCAGACCTGCATCTCACCAGCATATCAGGCCCAGCAACCCGCGGAGTGGCAGAGCCACCCCTGGGCCTGCAAGGTAGGCGCACTTGCCACCCACCGACAGGTCAGGCCCAGCAACTCTCAGAGAGACCCAGCTGCTCCACGCGCATGCAGGGTAGGCGGAACCGTGACCACCGACAAAAGAGGCCCAGTGGACCGCCAGACACATAGCTCCGGTTGGGGGAGGGGCAGAGGCGCCGGGTGCCTGCAAGGTAGGCGGACCCGCGACCCACCAGCAGAACAGGCACAGCAATCCACAGAGCGGCAGAGCCACCCCCCGAGCCTACAAGGTAGGCAGACCTGCAACCCACCGACAGGTCAGGCCCAAAAAACTGCGGAGGGACACAGCTGCCCCACGTGCCTGCTAGGTAGGCTGAACCATGACCACCAACGGAACAGGCCCAGCGGCCGGCCAGACACATCGCCCCGCCCCGGTTGGGGGAGGGGCAGAGCCGCCGGGCGCCTGCAAGTTAGGCAGACCTGCAACTCACCAGCAGATCAGGCCCAGTGACCCGCGGAGCGGCAGAGCCACCCCTGCGCCTGCAAGGTAGGCAGACTTGCCATCCACCGGCAGGTGAGGCTCAGCAACTCTCAGAGGGACACAGCTGCTACACGCACGTGCAATGTAGGCGGAACCGTGACCACCGACAAAACAGGCCCAGTGGCCCGCCAGATACATCACCCCGGTTGGGGGAGGGGCAGAGCCGCCACCAGCGCCTTTTAGGTAGACATACCTGCAACCGACAGACAGAACAGGCCTAGTGGCCAGCGGAGGGGCAAAACCGCTGCTCACTCCTGCAAGGTAGGCGGACCTGTGACCACCGAAAGAAAAGGCCCATCGAAAGTAGAGGCACAGCGGCCTCCCGGCGTGGTAGGCACATTGCCTCAATTGAAGGAGGGGCAGAACCACCGCCAAAGCCTGCAAGGGAGACGATGCAGCTATACAAAAGCAATATAAATATATAGGGGGAAAAATCAATAACACAACAGTTTCACCAAGCAGAAAGAAACGCGATCAATATGAAAAGACAAGGAAAAAAAGGACCACAAGCAATGCAGGTCAATTCAACTTTAGAAGAGGTAATATCTGCAGCAGATGGAATGTCAGATAAAGAATTCAGGATATACATGGTTCAGATGATCTGGAGTCTCAAGGAAGACATTAGACAGCAAAATCAGACAATGAAAGACCACTTCGACCACTTCGACAATGAATTACATAAACAAATCCAAGAAGCAAAAGATCAATTATTCAGGGAGATAGAGGTTATAAAAAACAAACAAACAGAAATCCTGGAAATTCAGGAAACAATAAACCAACATAAAAACTCAATTGAGAATACTACCAGCAGAGTAGAACACTTAGAAGATAGAACATCAGACAATGAAGACAAAGTATTTCAACTGGAGAAGAACATAGACAGCTCAGCAAAGCTGTTAAGAAACCATGAGCAGAACATTCAAGAAATATGGGATAACATAAAGAGACCAAACTTAAGAGTCATTGGGATACAGGAAGGTATTGAGGTCCAAACCAAAGGAATGAGCAATCTATTCAACGAAATAATACGAGAAAACTTCCCAGACTTGAAGAATGAGACAGAATCCCAAATCCTAGAAGCCTACAGGACGCCGAATGTGCAAAATCATAAGAGATCCACACCTAGACACATTATAATGAAGATGCCCAACATACAGAATAAGGAGAGAATTTTAAAAGCTACAAGAGAAAGGAAGCAGATTACATTTAGGGGTAAACCAATCAGGATAACAGCTGATCTTTTAACACAGACTCTGAAAGCTAGAAGATCCTGGAATAACATATTTCATACACTAAAAGAAAATGGGTTACAACCAAGAATTGTGTATCCCGTGAAATTAAGCTTCAGGATGGAAGATGAAATTAAAACCTTTCATGATAAACAAAAGTTAAAAGAATTTGCAGCTAGAAAACCATCTCTTCAAAACATCCTCGGCAAAATATTACAGGAAGAGAAAATGGAAAATGTCAATGAAAACCAACAGCGGGAGGTAGTACAGTGAAGGGGGGGCAATAATCAAAGAGGAAAACAAACCATGTTTAGTAACATAAATAAACCAATATGGCTGGAAGAACACCCATATCTCAATAATAACCCTAAATGTTAATGGCTTAAACTCACCAATTAAGAGACACAGGCTAGTAGAATGGATCACAAAACAAGACCCAACAATATGCTGCCTTCAGGAGACGCATTTGATAGGAAAAGACATACTTAGACTGAAGGTGAATGGTTGGGAAAAATCATATCACTCATATGGACTTCGGAAACAAGCAGGAGTGTCCATATTCATATCAAATAAAATAGATTTCAAGCCAAAGTTAATCAAAAGGGATGAAGATGGACACTACATACTTCTCAAGGGAACCATACACCAACAAGACATAACAATCATAAATATATATGCCCCAAACAATGGTGCAGCTATGTTCATCAAACAAACACTTCTCAAGTTCAAGAGTCTAATAGACCACCATACAATAATCATGGGAGACTTCAACACACCTCTCTCACCACTGGACAGATCTTCCAAACAAAAGTTGAGTAAGGAAACTATAGAGCTCAATAACACAATTAATAATCTAGACTTAATTGACATATATAGAATATACCACCCAACATCAAGCAGTTACACTTTTTTCTCAGCAGCACATGGATCCTTCTCAAAAATAGATCATATATTATGTCACAGGGCAACTCTTAGACAATATAAAGGAGTAGAGATAATACTATGCATCTTAACTGATCATAATGGAATGAAATTGAAAATTAACGATAAAAGAAATAAGGAAAAATCATGCATCACTTGGAGAATGAACAATAGGTTACTGAATGATCAATGGGTTATAGAAGACATCAAGGAGGAAATTAAAAAATTCTTAAAGATAAATGAAAACACAGACACAACATATTGGAATCTATGGGACACATTGAAAGCAGTTCTAAGAGGAAAATTTATTGCTTGGAGTTCATTCCTTAAAAAAAGAAAAAACCAACAAATAAATGATCTAATACTTCAACTCAAAATCCTAGAAAAAGAAGATAAAAACAACAGCAAAAGAAGTAGAAGACAAGAAATAATTAAAATCAGAGCTGAAATTAATGAAATCGAAACGAAAGAAACAATAGAAAAAATTGACAAAACTAAAAGTTGGTTCTTTGAAAAAATAAAAAAAATCGACAGACCCTAGCCACGCTAACGAAGAGAAGAAGAGAGAGAACTCATATTACCAGCATACGGGATGAAAAAGGCAATATCACAACAGACACTTCAGAAATACAGAAGATTATCAGAAATTATTTTGAATCCTTATACTCCAACAAAATAGAAGATAGTGAAGGCATCGATAAATTTCTTAAGTTATATGATTTGCCCAGATTGAGTCAGGAGGATATTGACAACCTTAACAGACCAATATCAATTGAGGAAATAGAAGATACCATCAAAAGACTACCAACTAAGAAAAGCCCAGGACCGGATGGGTATACAGCAGAGTTTTACAAAACCTTTAAAGAGGAACTAATACCAATACTTTTCAAGCTATTTCAGAAAATAGAAAAAGAGGGAGAACTTCCAAATTCATTCTATGAGGCCAACATCACCCTGATTCCTAAATCAGACAAAGACACTTCAAAGAAAGAAAACTACAGACCAATATCTCTAATGAACCTAGATGCAAAAATCCTCAATAAACTTCTGGCGAACCGGATACAAAAACATATCAAAAAAATTGTGCAACATGATCTGGTAGGATTTATCCCTGGGATGCAAGGTTGGTTCAATATACGGAAATCAATAAATGTTATTCACCACATCAATAGGCTTAAAAATAAGAACCATATGATCATCTCGATAGATGTGGAAAAAGCATTCGACAAAGTAGAGCATCCCTTTATATTCAAAACTCTAGAAAAACTAGGGATAACAGGAACATACCTCAATATTGTAAAAGCAATCTATGCTAAGCCTCAGGCTAGCATCATTCTGAATGGAGAAAAACTGAAGGCATTCCCTCTAAAATCTGGAACAAGAGAGGGATGCCCTCTCTCACCACTTCTGTTCAACATAGTTCTCGAATCACTGGCCAGAGCAATTAGACAGACGAAAAAAAATAAAGGCATAATAATAGAAAAGAAGAACTCAAATTATCACTATTTGCAGATGACATGATTCGATACCTAGCAGACCCAAAAGGGTCTACAAAGAAACTATTAGAGCTAATAAATGAATTCAGCAAAGTGGCAGGCTATAAAATCAACACGCATAAATCAAAGGCATTCCTGTATATCAGCGACAAATCCTCTGAAATGGAAATGAGGACAACCACCCCATTCACAATATCCTCAATAAAAGTAAAATACTTGGGAATCAACCTAACAAAAGAGGTGAAAGACTTATACAATGAAAACTACAGAACCCTAAAGAAAGAAATAGAAGAAGATCTTAGAAGATGGAAAAATATACCCTGTTCATGGATAGGTAGAAGTAACAACATCAAAATGGCGATAATACCAAAAGTTCTCTATAGGTTTAATCCAATGCCAATCAAAATCCCAACGGCATTTCTTGTAGAAATAGAGAAAGCAATCATGAAATTCATATGGAAAAATAAAAGACCCAGAATAGAAAAAACAATGCTAAGCAGGAAGTGTGAATCAGGCGGGATAGCTATACCAGACTTCAAACTATACTACAGAGCAATAGTAACAAAAACACCATGGTACTGGTAACAAAACCGGCGGGTGGAACAATGGTACAGAATAGAGGACACAGAAGCCAATCCACAAAACTACAACTATCTTATATTCGATAAAGGGGCTAAAAGCATGCAATGGAAGAAGGATAGCATCTTCAACAAATGGTGTTGGGAAAACTGGAAATCCATTTGCAACAAAATGAAACTGAATCCCTTTCTCTCGCCATGCACAAAATTAACTCAAAGTGGATCAAGGAACTTGATATCAAATCAGAGACATGGCATTTGATAGAAGAAAAAGTTGGCTATGATCTACATACTGTGGGGTCGGGCTCCAAATTCCTCAATAGGACACCCATAGCACAACAGTTAATAACTAGAATCAACAAATGGGACTTACTCAAACTAAAAAGTTTTTTCTCAGCAAAAGAAACAATAAGAGAGGTAAATAGGGAGCCTACGTCCTGGGAACAAATCTTTACTCCTCACACTTCAGACAGAGCCATAATATCCAGAATATACAAAGAACTAAAAAAATTAGACAATGAGATAACGAATAACCCAATCAACAAATGGGCCTAGGACCTGAACAGAAATTTCTCAGAGGAGGACATACAATCAATCAACAAGTATATGAAAAAATGCTCACCATCTCTAGCAGTCAGAGAAATGCAAATCAAAACCACCCTAAGATACCATCTCACTCCAGTAAGATTGGCAGCCATTAGGAAGTCAAACAGCATCAAGTGCTGGCGAGGATGTGGGGAAAAGGGTACTCTTGTACATTGCTGGTGGGACTGCAAAATGGTGCGGCCAATTTGGAAAGCAGTATGGAGATTTCTTGGAAAGCTCGGAATGGAACCACCATTTGATCCAGCTATTCCCCTACTCGGTCTATTCCCTAAAGACCTAAAAAGAGCACACTATAGGGACACTGCTACATCCATGTTCATAGCAGCACAATTCACAATAGCAAGACTGTGGAACCAACCTAGATGCCCTTCAATAGACGAATGGATAAAAAAAATGTGGCATTTATAAACAATGGAGTATTACTCTGCATTAAGAAATGACAAAATCATAGAATTTGGAGGGAAATGGATGGCATTAGAGCAGATTATGCTAAGTGAAGCTAGCCAATCCCTTAAAAACAAATGCCAAATGTCTTCTTTGATATAAGGAGAGTAACTAAGAACAGAGTAGGGACGAAGAGCATGAGAAGAATATTAACATTAAAGAGGGACGAGAGGTGGGAGGGAAAGGGAGAGAGAAGGGAAATTGCATGTAAATGGAAGGAGACCCTTAGGGGTATACAAAATTACATACAAGAGGATGTGAGGGGAAAGGAGGAAAATATAAGGGGGAGAAATGAACTACAGTAGAGGGGGTAGAGAGAGAAGAGGGGAGGGGAGGGGGGAGGGGGGATAGTAGAGGATAGAAAAGGCAGCAGAATACAACAGACACCAGAATGGCAATATGTAAATCAATGCTTCTGCAACTGATGTGATTCTGCAATCTGTATATGGGGTAAAAATGGGAGCTCATATCCCACTTGAATCAAAGTGTGAAATATGATATATCAAGAACTATGTAATGTTTTGAACAACCTACAATAAAAATTAATTAAAAAAAATATATGATTTCTTATATATTTTCAGATATCAATTCAATACATTATTTAAAGGGGAACCAGTTATATTATTTATTAACTGTATGATCTATTCATGCATTATCTCTATATTCATAGACACAGGGTACACCTATTTTTACCCTCAATACTAATTTATACGTTTTCAAAATATTCCTCAAAAAATGGTGGAAGAAATACTCATGTCACCTGATCTATATATACATTTTATCACAGTAATATTCTGTACAAAAAAATCAAAGGTCACCCTTAAGTTTGTACCAAAGCCTAAATGGAAAGTGAGCATGGATTACTAAAACCTTCCATGTCCAGGTGGCCTAATGCTCTCAAATGTCAATCTTATTGGTGACTACATTTTTGTTTCATCCTAAGATTATATATTCAACCTCAAGCCTGTTGAAAATGTCTAATCCTATCACTCACTTTATACTTTGCCTGATTTAGTAATGTCTCTATTTATATCTATTTTCCTACATATTTTCCCCTGTTCATCATTGTGACTGACTCTTCACTTGTGCTGACATTTACATTCACTGTCTACCTGAAACCCTATTGCTTAAGAACTTTTGGTCTAAATCCTATTCTCACTGTTCTTTGTAAACCTACTGACTATCTTCCTAATCCTACCGACTATCCCTTTTTGAGTGGATGTTCTCTTCGACATTCAATCGTCCAAGGTACAAGCTCCTATGCCATTGTATATAGATTTATCTGAGGGTCTCCTTTCATTTCCAAGCAATTTCCCTTAAATAATTCAAAGCTAAGTGTACCAATTAAGGGCCCAATGCCCTTCTGGACTTCATATCTTCCATAGATTTCTGTTTTTATACTTATATTTCACCTATATATTCTTGTAAATATCATAGTTTCCCAATACCATTATTCGTCATGCAGAAGGATTCCTAACCCCAAATTGAACATGTTACTAACCCAAAACCATACATTGTTCTCTCAATCGAACTTTACAGAACAGCAGGGACAGGGTTGCTCTTAAAATACAGGAATGTAGGGCATGTTCCAGCTGTTGAGAACATCAAAGGTCCATGCAGAAATGATCCCTTGAGAAGATGTAGGCAGCTACGAAAGACCTGAGAGAGAAAAGTCATCTTCTATGGCAAACAACCTTGTCAGCATGAAGGGATGTGTATGAATCAGCCTCTCTCTTCTTAATTTAGAGAAGATGGACCAAAACAGTGCTAGGTGGAGAGCTGTTCCCGGGTGCCCATGGTTTATATACCATTCTAACTTGTGAAAGTGTCACAGGAAGTAGGGGCAGCCTCCATCTCATGGGACTCTTGAAAGCAACTGTTAGGACAAAGTGGTTGTCAAGGCAATGACCTCATTCAGTTCCTGAAGAAGTGATCTACCTCACTTCCTTGGTGATGGAACTCTCTTAACTTGGGATCCAGGAAGCCAGGCACCCGGAGCCAGTCCAGTCCCAGACCCAGTAGGCTCACTTGTTTGAATTTACCAAGGAGAGTGTCAGTCTTTCTTGGTACCTACAGATGTGAGGATGGCCAAATACCAGGAGAGCTCTGCATAGGGGCCTTTCCTGAGAAAGTAGGTAGTGGTTCACCGCAGGCTCCTGACAACTTCACAGAGTTGGCCAAGGAGACCAGATCTGAGATAGGACAGGCCATTTTGGGGGAACATAGTATGGCCCACCACTCAGAGAAAACTCCGGATAGTCACAGAGTTACATGGGGGAAGGAGGTGTCTTTGTGGGTGTGGGTGTGATTTTGTGGTTTTGTCTCATGATCTGAGAATAGGTAGGAAAGACGGTTTGTTTGATTTGGAGTGGTCTTCTTCTAGTAAGTCGTTGGACAAGGCAAGTGTTTCTATGTCTGTGTATCCCACTGTGTCCGTGGTTGTAGACATTAGAAAATAGAATGCAACAATTGATATGTCCTGTATAGTAGAAAGATTCCCGGCATTCATCCTGCCCAATTTATGAATGGACTGCAGCTTGCCTTATCCATGGGCAACACCTGCTACCTTCCTAAGTTCCTGTTTCTTCCAGAATTCTCACCACTCTCCAGAATATTCTCATGGTTTTGTGTCCAAAATATGTACCACCTCCAAGCTCTGTGACATTGCCATGTCCTGGATAGCTGAAGGGAATGGCGAGCATCTCAGAAAACACAGATATCAGTGTGACCAAGAAAGTCTCAGTTGAGAAACCATGCTTTCGGCCTTTTGCTTATCAATTGTTCTGTTTCCCTGAATGTCAGGAAGGTCTTTGCCTCAGGCCACCCCTTTGTGAAGCCTGAAGAAAACAGTTTTCAAATGAAAATGAATGGGCACCACCTTTGGCTCTTTGCTTAATTGCTTTGGAAAGGGATGTGTCTAAATCAGCCTCTTGGCCCTGTGTGAGGTTGTGGCTTAGATTCTCAGCACCTGATGGATATAAAGAGAGATCCCATGTGTGCATCCAAAACCAAAATGGCCAAAAGAGCAATTATTGTGAATGAAGTCTCTCGCATTCATTTGTAAGGTTCCTGACCACCATCAAGTGAGAATACGGATCCTTTGGGTCAAATGAGTTATGCACAGCCCTGCAGAGGCTAGCCCATAGGTTTTTGGGTTTTCTCATGGCTCCAAATCATATAAAGAATCTATACCTGACAGTCAGTAGGCCTCAAATTGGAGATGCAGAGCAGTATTAACAGCTAGCCTATCTGATCACTCCTGGTTCACCGGATGGGTGTCCAGGCACCTTGACTTTAGGCAAATGAGGGGCAAGGGAGCTTATTTTTGACACTGTCTTGGGCTGCACCCCTCATGAAAAACTCCAGCCAGAGGTTATGATAAGTGTCTATATGGAAGAAGATGAGGGCCATGTGGGAGTGTTTGGTTTTAATTGTGGTCATTTGTTTGGCGGTTGGAAGAGATAACTGGATCCACCTGGGCTTGAACTCTGGCATGATTCCTCTTAGAGACTGAGTTCTGGAATTTACCTCAAAGAAGTATTGCCATGAAATGTGTTGGGATTTTAGGAGGCCACACATGAGAAGCCTCCCTTGAAAACTGAGATCGAGTGCCAGGGTGTCTTTCCACAGTGCAGTGAGAATCTCAGTCAGGATATCACATGATTTTATTCTGAAAGACTTGGCAGCCATAGTTGAGAATCTAAACACATATGGAACTCATATTGTAGACCTCAATGATCCTGGCTTCATGTGACCTTTTGGCCACTCTTTGGGAAGCCTTGCCTGTGAGATTTCTCCAGAGTTTTAATTTAAATGAGCTTCCTCACCACATAATGGTTCCTGCATTAATTGAAACGTACAGTGACTCCAACTTCATCCTTCAAAAATGGCTAAATAAATACCATCAAATTTCTGAAATTCCCATGACCAGGTGGCACTGGAGAACCTTTGGATATCCTGTTGCTGATCATGAGTGAAATAATTCCCCACGCAATGACACTTCACTGGGAGAATTCCAATTTTATTGCTCAAAGCTGTGTGCTTATATAGAACTAAGGGGGAGATGGTAGGGCTTAGATAAATGGCAGCAACCCGTTTATTGGCAAGTTCTTTCAGATATCAGCTCCAGAGCCCAGGAATTAGTTCTCATTGGGGCTAAGGTTCCCCACAAGTGAGATTTGAAATTGGCGCTGACGTGAGAGTTCACAAGGGTTGGAACTTTTTGCGCCACTGCAGAAATGAAGAAGGTAGGAAGAAGAAGTCCTTAGGTGCCATGTTGAGGTTTTTCTCTGGGGTATGGCTGCCATTTATTCTTTTCCCAACATTCCACCCTTTTTGTTTTCTTAGGAAGTGGGGCGTCATTTGTCAGATCCGGCTGCTTCCTGCTGTGTGGGGGTGGTGTGGGGCCTAGAAAGAGAAGTGGAGGAATGCTCATGGAGCAGGTTTGTTATTATCATGGCAGCCAGAAATAAAACCCAGTGGCTATAGACAGCTACTTTCGTAGGGGTGAAGTCAATGAATGTTCCCTGAAGCCAAAGTTGTCGATGGCATGGAACTAGTCCTGGATGGAAGAGATTGTTGGTATCAGCCACTGGTCCTGTAACAGAGACTCTAGGAAATACTGGAAGCGTTGCCTGGACATGGCGTCACCAGCACCTGAAGAAGATCAGAGCAAATAAAAACAGAATGAAGATAAAAATTAAAGGAAATGTCATTTTTTGGCAGAAGTTCCATGTTGGGGGACTGACATAGAAGAGGCCAAGGGCCATGAGAAATCTTAGAAGGTGGTAAAGACTCATGAATCCAGGATGGCAGATTAAGAGGTTCTCAGAGCTCGTTGTCTCCCGCTGTCTGATACCCATTGCATTCCATCATGCCTGGTAGTGAGCTTCATCACTGAGTTACTGTTCTCTTGGAGATGTTGGGGGTTCATCGGTCATCAGAGGCTGGTAGTGCCTAAGCAAAAGCTGGTTGAAAGTTTGATTAGGAATTTTTTGCAGTTGGGTTTGAAGGCACTTCATTTTGCAGGGCAAGAGAGCACAAAAAGGAGCATCCCAATAAGGGGCCCCAAGATATGTAGTAAGTACATGGCAAGATAGGATTGGAAGAACCCTATGATGGGATTGGAGGAGGTATGTTTGAGAAATTCGGTCGATAATTCCTGCAATTTAACAACATTTTTTTTTATTAGCCCAGATTCATTAACATAATAGCAAAATTCCTCTCTGAGGAATAGGCATGTAACCCCTTTTTCTGCAGTGAGAAGATCAATTGCCCTTTGGTTCTGTAAAGCCACTTGTGCCAATGATGTAACCTGCCGCTGCAAGGAACCCAGAGACTCAGCCATGGTATTGAGTGTTTCCTGCAGTTTTTGTTGAAGGTCATTGGATGCCCATAGAGCATGACCTATAGCTCCACCAGAGAGTCCGAGACTCGTCACTGAGGTTGTTAAAATGAGGCCTACCAGAACCGGCAGAAAGACTACCTTACGGGTGCGGGAAGGTAGGGCCAACTGTCGGAATTCGGTGGGAGTATACAAAGATAGCTGAGAAACTACAGTAACCAAGAAACAGGTGCCAGAGACATTGATCGTTGAGGTACTTAAAGACCCATTACACCAGAGGAAATGTTCAGGTTGCCTAAACACAGGGCTCTATGGGGTGTTGTAGCTCAAGGAACAAACGGGTAAAGGATTCATTATTGGCAGGTGGAAACAGATGAAAGGAAATAAAGTATTGGTGGAATAACTTTCCCACAGTGGGTTACGTGTCACATGTAGGGTTTGTCCTTTTTAGAGAAATTGTAGGGTTTTGCTGGAATATTTTCTGCTGCTAATGGGACTGCTGCTAGAAGTGGACGACTAAGTGAAGCACAGAGAAAGCACTGAGAAGTAGGCAAAGAAAGACGGGTGGAGTTTAATAATCAAAACGTTTGGTGTAGCAAATTGAGCCATGTGGGAGAGGGACCTGAGGGGGTTGAAGGCTCTGAATCCTCTTTGGATGAGCTATGGATACGATCTCGAAGTTTTGATTCTGAGTACTTAATGTGTTCGACTACCTGGATGGTTGCCTTAGGTGGCGTAATCAGGGTGCGGCCAATAGTCATCCACCCTGTGGGTCTGACTGAGGTTGTCTGAGCATAGACAGCAAACTCAACATAGCCCCAACGTTTGGCCTTGGGGTCAGGTTTATCTAAAGTATACCATCCATTGTTATTGGATGAAGAGCC
This sequence comes from Callospermophilus lateralis, assembly GCF_048772815.1. Lineage (NCBI taxonomy): Eukaryota > Metazoa > Chordata > Mammalia > Rodentia > Sciuridae > Callospermophilus > Callospermophilus lateralis. Next base: position 55,591 of record NW_027515589.1, read on the forward strand.
TTTATGCCACTTTATGTAACTAGAAGTCCACCCTTCAGGATAACGGAGTGAGTGGTAAGAATAGCTACCACGTTCATCATGGAACCTGCATGACCAATAGGGGCACCCATTATATATCTCAGGCCACCAATGACAATAATCTTTTGTTTGATCAAAAAGGAAGCAAATGAAAGGCCAGTTCCAGCTACCAGGGACGAAGGTCCTTGAAGGTGACAATTTTAGGGAAATAGAGGTGCAGTTGTGGATGAAGCAAGTAGTTGCATCCACTCCGCGGACCGTCTGCATGCCATGTTCTGAGTATCCTTCCCGAAGAGTGAATAAATGCATGGTAGGTGAGGAGGGTAAAGACCAGTCCTGACAGAGCACAGAAAATAAGCAGAGCACAAAAAACAAGCAGTTAGAGAAGACTAGGGTGTTGGGAGAGCTCATTGTGCCTTCTTTAAGAGGAATTGGGCTGCAAGGAAAACCGTGTGAGCCGCAACTTAAATGGGTGAGATGGGTGTGGAGAGCAGGAGTAAAGGGGAGGTTCAGGAGGTGATTCTTGGAGTTCCTCTGGGGTGGCCCTGTCGTCAGCAGGTGGGGCCTCCTGGTGATGTGGCTTCAACCTAGACATGTGATTCCAGGGAGTGAGACGGTTGTCTGGTAAGGAGAGTTTGGCGGCGGTGGGGGTACAGAGAATGACAGGATAGGGGCCTTCCCATTTTGGGGCAAGAGTCCCTTTCTCCTCTGGGGTATTATAATTGACTAGACTAACAGGTGTTAAGGGAGGAGTGTTTGTAGAGGAGACTGGGTCCGGAAGAAGCCAGTCCTGATATTTCCAGAGTTCCGAGCGGAGATGAAGCAAGAGAGGCAAAGACAAATCTCGGGTGAGAGGTCCTTGTGAAATGACCAACGCAGGGGTTATAAGATGTCTTTCATACATTATCTCAAAAGGAGACAGTAAAGATGGTTTCTTAGGGAGAGCTCTGATTCGAAGCAAAGCCAAGGGAAGGAGTTTGACCCAGTCTATGTTTAATTCCATTGTCAATTTGGTAAGGACTTCCTTTAGAGTACGATTTACCCTTTCCACATTCCCTGAAGCCTGGGGGAAATATGGACAGTTGAAATGCCACTTGAAGGAGAGGGCTTGAGAGACCTTTTGTGTGATCCTAGAAGTAAACTCAGGGCCATTGTCATATTGTAGGGAAGTGGGCATACCAAACCTGGGGATGATGTCTGTCAGTAAGATTGAAGCTAAAGTGGAAGCCTTTTTATTGGAAGTGGGAAATGCCTCAACCAAACCAGAGAAAGTGTCCACAAAGACAAGGAGGTATTTCATGTGCCATACTGTGGGCATGTTGGTGAAGTCTACCTGCCAGTCAGCAGAGGGAATGTGTCCCCGGGCTTGTTGGGAAGGGAAACGTTTGGGCCTTAAAGGAGTATGAGGGTTGGTCCGCTGACAGATCTGACAATTAGAGGCTATATTCTGTAGCATGGCTTGTCAGAGGGAGTGAGGAAGAAGAAACTCTGTAAAAAGAGGGTCAAAGACTGAGAATTGGAAAGGAATAGAGTATGAAGGAACTTGAAAAGATGCTTGTTCTTACTGAAAGAAGTAGGGGCTTCAGATGAGCTGTCTAAAGTGGCCATTATATGTCCACCATGGGGGCCATGATTGGAAGTGGTAGCAGCCATTCGTGCCACCTGGTCAGCTTTGGCATTGCCCTCAGTGATAAGAGAGCCGTCTTTCTGATGGGACCTACAATGGACATCTCCCAACTGGGTGGGTAAGTGGGAGGCCTCTATCAGATTGGTTATAAGAGCTGAATTAGTGATCGCATTACCTTTGGTGGTAAGTAGGCCTCGCTTCTTTCAAATTGCAGCATGGGATAATAAGATATGGAAGACATATTTTGAATCATTTTAGAGGGTGAGGGATTTGCCTTGTGCTAGAAGGCAGGCACGAGTGGATGCTATAAAATCAGCCTGCTGGTCTGTAGTTCCTGAAGGCAAAACTTTGGCCTCTATAATCTCAGTGGCTGAAAATACAGCGTATCCAGAGTAATGAGTTCCATTCTGCCTAAAGGAACTGCTGTCAGTAAACCAGATAAGGTCAGGCTTGGTGAGTGGTCTCTCAAAAATGGAAGAATGACAGGGGAGGAAATCATCTAAGTTTTCCAAGCAATTTTGAGTTGGTGTGTGAGACATAGGAGTTATTGGGAGCAGTGAGGCAGGGTTCAGTGCAGAGCAGGGGAGGAAAATAATATTAGGGTTTTCCAGAAAGGAAGTGAGGAGCGACAGAACTCTGGATGTAGGGAGGGTTTGAAGACCCTTTTAAGGTAAAAGATCTTTCAAGTGATGTGGGGAGTAGATAGTTCAAGGGGCCCCAAAAGTCAGATTAGAGGCTTCTTTGTGTAAAATTTGTCCAGTAGCCAGAGCTCTTAAGCAAGGGGCCCACCCACGGATGGAAAATAAGAAACCATGTCCTCCAGGTCACATAGATGCAGACCCAGGTTGATGATTTCACTAGAAAGGAAGCTAAAGCACGTGACAACAACATATATTTCAAGTGCCCAACCTCACAGGCAGTATCTCAAGAAGTCTCTAGGACAACAGACCTCCATGTTTTTGAAGTGTTTACCCTGTCCCTTACTTTTGGAAACTCCTCTAACACTTCCAAGGTTGTGAACTTCTGATCGCATTCCATTCCAGATATGTATTCATGGATTTTCTAACTCTTCTCCTCTAATTGTGTCTTACATGGGGTGAAGGTGTTGTCAAGGTATTGTTCTGGATGAGAGTGGGAAGATTTTTGTGTAGCACATATTTACATACACATTGGATTCATTTTCCAATTTTCCATTCGAAATACTGAATCCCTGTCAGTAACCCATACCCTAATAGACTCTGACTACTAATCCTAATATGATGGAGAAAAATAACCCAAACATAATATTAATACAAGCAGTTCAGAGGAGGCATGGTGTATAGTTGGTCTTGCCTTTTGCATGATATAGTGTAGGAGTTATAAATCTTGTCAATTGTTTGTTGAAATAGTACTCCATGTGTTTTTAAAGTTAACACATATGTGAATTTCTGTCTCCTTTTTTCTGTAGCCAATTCAGCACATGTATTTTTATATGCACATATAAAATCATACCTGGCATCACACGTACATTTTTGTGAGGTGGCTAACTTGGCAGAAACAAAGTATGAGAAGAGATCACCCCTCCTAAACGCTTTTGGAACTGAAAATTCAAACTATGAGTGAGATTTTTAGTTGAACAACATTATACATAAATCCATGTTCAGTAAAATTAATATTTTTGGATTGGTGGATGATATATATTTCACGATGAATTTTGATTGGCATATATATTGCTACTTTCTAATGTTTCTCTGTGAGATATATATATATATATTCTCTAGATTTTTCCAAATATAAAATATATGTGTCCTATTATACACTCCCTAAATAATTCACTCATGCTCATGTATGTGGTTTTATAATCAAATTTTCATACGATTATTTTCAGAAATATTCATCCACCTGAAATACATATTTGTTTTCTAGTACTGAAAACTCACTTCACTGAATGGTGCAAACAAATCCTTATATTTCTACTGTAACTGACCCAATTTAACATCAATGCAAGTAGATTCCAAAGGGGCATGATGTGTATTTTGACGTTCATTTTTATTTAACACTGGTACATTACTATTTCTTCAGGTTTTGTACATCATAGTATATACATTTCATCCACAAGTTCACAAATTTAAAGACATTTGAAACACATTCAATCACTTCCTGCTTCAGGACACATGTATTCCTCCTTGCTTTTGACTGGTTATTTATTGAGACTTCTTTCCAAACACATTATTTTCGATTTCCATAATCAATTTTGAAGCAAAACTCACACACACTTTATGATAAACCACAACCCTGATATTACCATTAGATGTATAACTGGTTGGAATGAATGTATGTATGTCAATATGACATTTCCTGTGTATTTCCAGATATCAATTTATTCCAATTTCTAAAGTTGGAATCTGTTATATTATATATTCACACATGGTACACCTATTTGTGCCCCCAATACTAATTTATATCTCTTCTAAATATTGCTCCCAGAAATGGTGCAAGAAAGACTCATGTCACCTGATCTACATATACATTTTATCACAGTAATATTCTGCCCACAAAATGCAAAGTCACACTTACAATTGTACCAAAGCCTAAATGGAATGTGAGTATGGATTATGAAAATCACCCATGTCCATGTTGCCTAATGCTCTCAAATGTCAATCCTATTGGTGACTACATATTTGTTTCTTCCTAAGATTATGTATTCAACCTCAAGCCTGTTGAAAATGTCTAATCCTATCAATCACTTCATCATTTGCCTGATTTCCTAATGTCTCTAATGATATCTGCTTTCCTACATATTTTCCCCAGTTCATCATTGTGACTGACTCTTCAAATGTGCTGACATTTACATTTTCTGTCTACCTGAAACCCTATTGCTAAAAAAGTTTTTGTCCAAATCCTATACTGACTCTTTTTTCTAATCCTATCAAGTATCTTCCTAATCCTACCAACTATCCTTTTTTGACTGGATGTTCTCTTCAACATTCAATTATCCAAGGTACAAGGTCCTATGCCATTATGTATAGATTTATCTGAGACACATGTGCACAACATAATTCAGAGTAAAGTATCCCAATCAAGGATCCAATGCCCTTTTGGGCTTCAAATCTTACCTAGATTTGTGTTTTCATACATATATTTCACCTCTATATATCCTTATAAATATTGCAGGTTCCCAATACCATTATTCATGCAGCAGAATGATTCCTAACCCAAATCAATCATGCTATTAATCCTAACCATACTTTGTTTCCTCAATCTAACTTTACAGAAAAGCAAGGACAAAGTTGTTCTTATATAGAAATGTAAGAGATCTTCCACCTGCTGAGAACCTCAAAGGTCCATGCAGAAGTGAACCCTGGGGAAGATATAGAAAGCTATGAAGGACCTGAGAGAGCGAAAGTCATCTTTCATGACAAAAAAAAAAAAAAAAAAAAAAAAAAAAACAGGTCAGGATGAAGGGGTGTGTCTGAAGCAGTCTCTCTCTTCTTAATGTAGAGAAGATGGACCAAACCAGGCTTGTGTGGAGAGCTGTTTACGGGTGCCTATGTTTGATATACCATTCTTACTTGTGAAAGTGTCACAGGAAGTAGGGGCAGCCTCCATCTATTGGGACACTTGGAAGCAACTGTTAGGACAAAGATGTTGCCAAGGCAGTGACCTCATTCAGTTCCTGAAGGAAGTGACCTATATAACTGTCTTGGTGATGGAACTCTCTGAACTTGGGATCCAGGAAGCCAGGTACCCAGAGTCATTCCCAGTCCCAGTCCCAGTGGCCACACATGTTTGGATTTACCAAGGACAGAATCGGTCTTTCTGTGTAACTACTGATGTGAGGATAGCCAAATTCCAGGAGAGCTCTGAAGAGGGGCCTTTCCTGAGAAAGCAGGTAGTGTCTCACTACTGGCACCTGACAACTTCACAGTGTTGGCCAAGGAGACCAGATGTGACATAGGACAGCCCATTTCGGGGAAACATAGTATGTCCCATCAGTCAGAGGACACTCCGGATAGTCACAGACCTACTTGGGGGAAGGAGTTGACTTTGTGGGTGTGCGTGTGAGTTTGTGGTTTTGTCTCATGATCTTTGAATATATAGGAAAGTCGGTTTGTTTGATTTGGAGTGGACTGTTTCTAGTAAGTCTTTTGACAATGCGAGTGTTTCTATGTCTGTTTATCCCACTGTGTCCGTGGTTGTAGACATTAGAAAAGAGAATGCATCAATGGATGTGTCCTGTCTAGTAGAAAACTTCACAGCATTCATCCTGCCCAATTTATGAATGGACTGTGGCTTTCCTAATGGATGGGCAACAACTACTATCTTCCTAAGTTTCTGTATGTCTTCTTGAATTCTGGCCACTCTCCAGAATAGGTTCAGGGTTTTGTGTCCACGATATTACCACCTCCAAGCTCTGTGACATGGCCATGTACTGGATAGCTGAAGGGAATGGGATCATCTCAGAAAACTCAGATATCATTCCAGAAACCCTGCAATGGGCCATTTGCTTATCTATTGTTCTGTTGCCCTGAATGTCAGAAAGGTCTTTGCCTCAGGCCACTCCTTTGTGAAGCCTGAAGGAAACGGTTTTCAAGGGGAATTAATGGGCATCATCTGTTGCTCTTTGCTTAATTGCTTTGGAAAGGAATGTGTCTGCATCAGACTCTTGGCCATGTGTGAGGCTGTTGCATAGATTCTCAGCACCTGATGGATCTAAAGAAAGTTCCCACGTGTGCTTCCAAAACCAAAATGGCCAAAAAAGCAGTCATTGTGGACGAAGTCTCTCGCCTTCCTCTGTAACGTTCCTAACCTCCATCAAGTGAAAATAGGGATCCTTTGTGTCAAATGAGTTCTCAAAACACTGCAGATGATAGCCCATATGTGCTTGGGTTTTCTCATGATTCCAATTCACATAAAGAGTCTATACCCGAGAGTCAGTAGGCCTCAAATTGGAGAAGCAGAGCAGTATTTATGGCAGTCTTATTTGATCACTCCTGGTTCTCAGGAAGGGTATCGAGGCAACCCTGACTTTAGGCAAATTATGGGCAAGGGAGTTTATTTTGTACACTGTCTTGGGCTGAGCCCCTCATGGAAACCTCCAGCCACAGGTTATGATGAGTGTCTATATGGAAGAAGATGAGGGCCTTGTGGGAGTGTTTTGGTTTTAATTGTGGTCATTTGTGTAGTGCTTGGAAGTGATGACAGGGTCTACCTGGGCTTGAACTCTGGTGTGATTCCCCTTAGAGTCTGAGTTCTGGAACTGATCTCAGAGAAATATTGCCATGAACTGTGTTCAGATTTTAGGAGGCCACACATTGGATTTCCCCTTGGAAACTGAGATCAAAAAAGAAGGGTGACTTTCCACAGAGCCTTGGAATCTCAGCTAAGATATCACATGATTTTATTCTGAAAGATGTGGCAGCCATAGTTGACAGTCAGAACACCCATGGACGTCACATTGAAGACCTCAATGGGCCTGGCTTCATGTGACCTTTTGACCACTCTATGGGATGACTTGCCTGTGAGATTTCTCCAGAGATTTCATTGAAATGAGTTTCCTCACCATTTAATGGTTCCTGAATGAACTGAAACCCACAATGCCTCCAACTTCATCCATGAAAAATGGCTAAATAAATACAATAAAATTTTTGAAATTCCCTTAACCAGGTGGCACTGGAGAACCTTTGGATGTCTTTTTCCTGATCATGAGTGTACAAGAGAATGCCATGATTGACGGGGTTTCATGAAAATGGTGTAGAACAAAGATGCCAGTAAGTTGGACCCTGCTGAGTAGTGGGCCTATTGCAGTGGTGGGCAGGTGTGTGATAATACATCTGTGGTGTGGCCAGGAGGATTTTCCATTGCCTTCAAAATGGCTTGTGACTGATATGGTGCAGCCAGCAGACCCTTCTTGTTACATGGAGAGGTTTCTGGGCAAAGTTCAGAGTCAGATTTCTATGGACAAATGGGCAAGCTTTGTGAGATAGAAGCCTGGTTGGTGCATTCTCTGTCACCACAAGTGACAGAACTCCCTCCAATACTGGGTCCCAGTTGAACTCGTTGTATTTCATGAAGCAAATACCAAACTCCCAGTGCAGCAGCAAGAAACACCACGAAAAGTGGAGGATGACCAAATGGCTTCACAGTTCACACGGGGAGACACTGAGCACCAAGTGGCCACAGTTTACCTATAAATACAAAATTCAGCACTGCTGCCTCATGTTCATTAGAATACAAAAAACCATGTCCTCCAGGTCACGTAGATGCAGACCCAGCTTTTATGGTGTCACTAGAAAGGAAGCTAAATCTCCTTACAACAACATATATTTCAAGTGCCCAACCTCAGAGGAAGTTTCTCAAGAAGTCTTTAGGCCGGCAGAACTCCACGTCTTTGGAGTGTTTACCTGTTAGACCAGGACGCTAGAAAAGACCACTGACTCAAATTAAAATCAAATAAAATTAAGCTTATTATTTCCACCGGCCGTGCTGCCTCTCCCTCCCAAAATGGTGGGAACAAGACAGCATCCCCAGCTTTCCTACAGCCCAGTTTTATAGCCCAGAAAGTTACACAAAAGGGGGGTTACAGATAACAGAACTCTGATAAACATCACATTAAAGGTAGTTTACAATTTTTTTGCTGCCCCTACATCAGAATTCATGAGGACCATTAGAGCCTCAGAGAGGGTTGTTGTCTGGCCAGAGAAGGCAAATATTTATGATGTGTCACTAAAGTTTCAGAGAGGGCTGCTATCTGGTCAGAGAGCTGGGCATGCGTGAGTTCAAGACGTGGGCAGGCATTCCACGCAGGTTCAGAATTTGAAGTAATTTATGGTAAAGCCAAAATTATCTTTTCATGGCTTTGTGGCATGATGGCTCCCAATTTTAATAAAAGATCAGGTTGGGTCTACAATTTCCCCCTTTTCTCTGTGTCCCTTTCAAATCTTTGATAGATTATGGGAAGAACACTGAGGAAATTTTTATCCCTCAGATAAGAGTCTCCAAAATTTTACAACTCACCCAAAACCGATCTCCCTGATTTTACCTGACTTAATTAATTATTTATATTGATAGTCTATTTATCTTTCTCTCCATTGTTGTAAAAAGAGTGGCATCACTAATTTTTTCTTCTTCTCTCCTGAGACAGGGTGACGTGAGTGGGCTCGTCGTGAGGGACATGAGTTGACTATTAGAAGTCAGTTGAGAGACATGAGTTGCCCTTTAGAAGTCAGTTCGGTTTGAAGTCAGGTTGGGGAAGAACAGGTTGTAAAGTCATCTGTGAATGGATTCTTCTATGAGTGAAACAAAAACCATGAGTACTGAATAAATGTTGCAGCAGCTGGAACATGTCACTGTATAGAAATTCCCTCACCAGTCTTTAATATCCCCAATTATCAGGACTGTCAACTTAATATTTAACTTTAAGTGTTACAGTTGGCCCTCCCAATAAGACACAGTTTAATAATTTAATGTCATCTGATCTTGTAAAAATCCTTTTACTAGTATGACCTCTGCGTCTAATAGAGAAACCTTTAATTCTGTTACTCAGGGCTGGATAATCGTACTAGCAAACACCAAGCCTACCTGTGTAGGTTAGGAATATCTGTAGGTCTTAAACTGAAAACTTCTGCCTGTGGCAGCTCTTCTTGATAGTCTCTTTTTATAAGTATTAGGCATTCCTGTGTGAGAATCCTTCTTTGTAGCCTCCAGTCTTACTTATTTTGGGAGGATAAGATAAAGTGCATACCTTAAAATTTTATTATTATTATTATTATTATTATTATTATTTAAAATGCCCAGGAGTGGCTGTATTTTGGTCTTAACTGTCTTTGCTAAGTGTTTAAGATGAAGCAGTCAAACTGACTTTTGTTTCTATCTATTGTTAACAGTCAGCTGAGCTTTTGTGGGAATCAATTCTGGGGAAACTTGAGAGGAGATTCTCAGTTCTGCTAGTGCCATTTGCGCTAGGTGGGTCCAGGTCTTGCTTGACCATTTGGCTTCCCTCAGAAGCATCAGGGATGTCTCCTTTCTCTGATGACTCTCCTCTTTGTAACAAATGCACTGATTGGCTTTCTGTTCTCCAGTGGTCTCATTAATCTCCCTGATCAGGAGGTTATGTGGCCCAGAGTTGCAAAGCTCTTTAGAGAAGTCCCCTGTTCCCTGGATTCAGACTGACTCAGAGGGCAAGAGCCAAATATTGGTTTTCTTGGCCCTTTTCATTTAACATTCATTTTAAATCCTAATCTTAAAAATCCAGCAAATAAATTTTAACAGCCTTACATTAAGAGTACTGGGCTTTAATGTCTATAACTTTATAATTACCTTTTTATTAATTGGGATCTGTATTATTCTGTCTGTATTGTAGTTGATGACTTATTATCTTGAATAAACCCATGTTGTGTTCTTATAGCAACGCATTTGTAAAACACTAACAGGGAATCTTTAGATCACTTATAAGAAAATTTCAAACTAAAATTAACAAAAGTAAAAATACTTAGTTCGTGTAATATCTTCCCTGAATTTTTTGGCTGAGTTATACATTATATCCCCTGTTTGAGATCCTAGGAATATTGACAATAAAAAAAAAACTTTTTAACATAACTTTAAAGAAATATTATCTGACCTAATCGTTTCATAGTCATTCTCACATGTAGTAAGATGGGACACACAGCCTTATCTCAGGAAAGGCAGGGCTCTTTATAAATCTTAACTATTTTAGTTCTAAAGCTGATCTTTATTTTTAAATATCATTTGACAATGTTTAAATAAATTGTTTGAGGTCACATGAACATTAGCTAACACCATATGATATCACATTTAAAACATGAATTAAAGAAAGGCTGAAAGTTTTTAACCTTTACAAAGATTAGGCTCTAATTAACTTAAAAATACATTTAAATTGTTCCCCAATGTAAAAAGTAACATAAAAATTTACATATCTTATTGATAACAGGTAAATAAATCCACAATATATTTTTTACCACACAACTTCAGAGCACCAGCTTGATATAATACTCTTTAAACGTTTCTACCTTACAGACTTCCATACCTGTAAGATATGAAAACATTAATAGCATAACAATTACATTTATGTTTCTACATTAATCAAGTTTGGCTTTTAAAGAAATGGCAGTACAGTGCTCTAAAATAACAGTTTTTATTTAATCAGTTGTTTAATTTTTATGGTTGCTTGCTCTAGAAAACATAAATCTTAATAAACTCAATGTTATGGGTAAACTTATGTTTTAAGAAATTTTTGTCTCATTAACACATGACTGATTTTTACAATCTTATACAGAGTTTACTAAAAAAAATACAGATCTTAGTAAATCAATCAGATATCTAACAAAAGTACTCATGAATGAGTAATCCCATATCAAATTTACTTTACTTATTTATCAAAAAGTTAGAGAAATGTATTGAACATTGTAAACCATTTTTATGTTGAAGGAAAGGTACTAGAGCCAAGGCATATTAGACATTTTGTAGATGTTAATATTTTGTTAGATGTTTGAACACCTAGAAAACTTTGTAAGCTTAAATTTAAAGACATTTGTTTTTATCTCTTTATCCAATTTAAATTGAAACATTGAAATCACGTGAATTAAAGATCTTTGGATCCACGTTTTTAAAATTTGTTTTTACGAGCGCTATTTTTTTATGAGCGCTCCTTATATATGTTAATTTGTGTATCATATATATGATATACGGATATATGTATATATAGACATACAACACATAACAATTTGTGCACACATAATAATAGTAAAGGCCTTGTAGCTTTTCGTAGTTGAAATCTTTATTGCAATGTTTCAAAAAGTCCACAGTTGGTCAAAGATAGAACTGATCAGAAAAACATTAACCTAGGTCTGTATGCTCAAAATCATGAGGTCAAAAAACATAAAGTATCTAAGAAAAAAAATAAGAGTCCTAGAAAAAATGACTTGCCAGTAATTAGTAAATAACATACAATTTACCTTTTTTTCCCTCAGACCTCAAATCACTCTCCTACAAAGCTTGCAGGCTTCTTTCATTTGCATTTCAACATAAGTCATGGCTGAGGTCTGGAAGGAGCAGCAAAAAAACTGCTATTCTGAACAGACATCTCAGGACTAAGGCATTTTAACCATAATTTTCAGGTTCAGATGTTGAAAATTATGATACAAGTTTAAGATACAATTCACAAAATTTTATATCTTTACATCTTGTTTTGTCAACAGACACCATACTATGATTTACTATTTATGTCCAAATTAATGCACTGGTACACACAGTGACATTTTCCCAGGCTACCCAATTCAAAATTGGTGGAAAAAAAAAAAAGACCGTATGATTGGGAAGTTTCTTGCCAACTTGGAAGTAGAGTTCTTCAGTTATCCATCCTAAGTATTTAAGTTCTCTGGCATGAATTATCTGAAATCATAAACTAAACAATTACCTAAACCCGACTTTTTACTCCAAGATTGTGCAATGCTTCAAAAACCCATTCAGTTACCAGATTGTTAAAATAAAACATCATCATTTAGACACACATTCAGCTAAGATCATTCCCCAAAAACAATTTATAATATCAACACATTATTGCAGATGTCTTAAAGGGCCAGAAACTAAGACACAATACAGACAGAAAGGAGGTCCAGACTATGGCTGTCAGACAGAACCCTTTAAACCAGAGCAGATAAGAGAAAAATCTCCTACAGCAGTGGCACCATAGATGTCCCCACAAGGGGACCAGATGTTTTCACAGAAGGGCAACCTGAAATGTAAAATAAAGTGTCTCCATGGTGACTTTACTGCATTTAGTGTCACCTTTTTCTTTTTCTCTTTTTTTAACAAGACAGAGGTGGCATAATCCTTACAGTGCAGGGAAGGAAGGAGGTAATTCCCTGAATCAACAGGGCTTTGGCAGCTGCTGGGAGTCCCTCAGTTTCCCCTTTTACATACAGGATTAGCTCCTCTGATTCAGTTCCACATCAAGCATGCTCTATCTCCTAACATTTCAGTAGATAGCTCTCACAAAGTTCCGGGGCGGAGGGGGGGTACAAGATTTGTAACTTAAAGTTTGGTTCCTGACCTTGAAGCCAATTAATACAAATTTAATAATGAGGACTGGGTTTTGAGAAAAAGAAAAAAGGAGTTTTATTGCTTGGCTAACAAAGGAGAAACACAGGGGACTCTGCCAAAGTTGTGACTCTCTTTATCTGGAGGGACAAGGGGTTTTAAAGGAGTTTCACTTGTTAACCTGGGAGATACTCAGTTCTTAGGTCCCCAGCAGGCATAGCCCTCTGCAATGGGTGTGCTCCAGGCAGCCAGCTAGGGGCTTCTATCATCCTGCTTTACAATGGGGGATAAAGTTCATTGCAGTTCCTTAAAACACAGTCCAAAGGGGTGTCAGGCTTAATCTCTTTATTTCTGATTTTCATGTCCAATATACTTAAGTTTTACCACCAATATCACACAACAAAACGAACAAAAACAAACAAACAAAAAACCAAAAAATAGAACACAGAACACAAAAAAAACAGAAACCCAGCGCCTAAACACAGAAACAGGGCAAGAGTGCAACATCTTGCTAAAGCTCCAGGGTAGGAGCGCATGCGTGCCCGTCGGCACCTCTCTACAGTTCCAGAGGAATTCCCTACAGAACAGAACAGAGGACAGAAAGATTCTCGTTACTGTCCTGGACAGAAGTATATGTGAGCCTCCCCGTGCCACATCTCTGTCATCAGAAGAGATCTCCCTTAACCAGATATCAGATGTTATAAAGGAGCCACTTACCTATGGAGGCGTCCTCCATCAGGTGCTTGCTAACAGTTTTAGTGCAGAGGTTCACTGCAGTGCTCCCTGGACTAAAGGCTCTCTTCCAAATATAAAGAAGATGGACCAAATCAGGCCTGTGTGGAGAGCGGTTCCTTGGTGCCTATGGTTGATATACCATTCTAATTTGTGAAAGTGCTACAGAAAATAGGGTAAGCCTCCTTCTCATGGTACGCTTGAAAGCAACTGTTTGGACAAAGTGGTTGCCAAGGCAGTGACCTCATTCAGTTCCTGAAGGATGTGACCTCACTTCAATCCCTTGGTAATGGAACTCTCTGAACTTGGGATCCAGGAAGCCAGGCACACAGAGTCAGTCTCAGTCCCAGTCCCAGTGTCTCACTTGCTTCGATTTAGCAAGGACAGAGTCAGTCTTTCTTGGTACCTACTGATGTGAGGATGGCCAAATGCCAGGAGTTCTCTGAAGAGGGGCCTTTCCTGAAAAAGTAGGTAGTGGCTCACAGCTGGCTCCTGACCACTTCACAGAGTTGGACAAGGAGACCAGATCTGAGACAGGAAACGCCATATCGGGGGAACATAGTATGGCCCAGCAGTAAGAGGATACTCTGGAGAGTGAGAGACCTACTTGGGGAAGGAGGTGCCTTTGTGGGTGTGGATGTGTGTTTGTGGTTTTGTCTCATGTTCTGAGAATAGGCAGGAAAGTCGGTTTGTTTGGTTTGGAGTGAACTGTTTCTAGTAAGTTGTTTCACAAGGCGAGTGTTTCTATGTCTGTGTATCCCACTGTGTCCGTGCTTGTAGACATTAGAAAAGAGAATGCATCAATGGATGTTTCCTGTCAAGTAGAAAGCTTCCCAGCATTCATCCTGCCCAATTTATGAATGCACTAGGGCTTGCCTTATCGATGGGCAACACCTGCTATTTTCCTAAGTTCCTGTTTTCTTCCTGAAATCTAGCCACTCTCCAGAATAGGTTCATGCATTTGCATCCACGATATGTACCACCTCCAAGCACTGTGACATGGACATGTACTGGATAGCTGAAGAGAATGGCAAGCATCTCAGAAAAGTCAGATATCACTGTGACCCAGAAAGTCTCAGTAGAGAAACCCTGCGAAGGGCCTTTTGATTACCTATTGTTCTGTTGCCCTGAATGTCAGGAAGGTCTTTGCCTCAGGCCACGCTTTTGTGAAGCCTGAAGAAAACAGTTTTCAAACGGAAATGAATGGGCATCACCTGTGGTTCTTTGCTTAAATGCATTGTAAAGGGATGTGTCTGAATCAGCCTCTTGGCTCTGTGTGAGCCTGTGGCTTAGATTATCAGCACCTGATGGATCTAAAGAAAGATCCCATGTGTGGATCCAAAATCAAAATGGCCAAAAAATCAGTCATTGTTGATGAAGTCTCTCGCATTCCTCTGTAAGGTTCCTGACCTCAATCAAGTGAGAAAAGGGATCCATTGGGTCAAGTGAGTTCTTCAAAGCCTTGCAGATGCTAGCCCATAGGTTCTTGGGTTTTCTTATGAATCCAATTCAAATAAAGAATCTAAACCCCACCGTCAGTAGGCCTCAAATTGAAGAACAGAGCTGTATTAATGGCAGGCATGTTTGATCACTCCTGGTTCACAGGAAGGGTGTCCAGGCCACTCTGACTTTTGGCAAATGAGGGGAAAGGGAGATTATTTGGGACACTGTCTTGTGCTGCGCCTCTCATGGAATCCTCCTGCCAGAAGTTATGATGAGTGTCTATTTGGAAGAAGATGAGTGCCATTTCGGAGTGTTTTGGTTTTAATTGTGGGCATTTGTGTGGTGGTTGGTAGAGATAATTGAGTCCATCTTGTCTTGAACTTTGGTGTGATTCCCCTTAGAGACTGTGTTTTGGAACTGACCTCTGAGAAGGTACAAGGTCCTGTGTCATTGTATATCCATATTTCTGGGACATCTCTACGGAACGTAATTCAAAGCTAAGTATACCAATCAAGGGCCAAATGAACTTCTGGGCTTCAAATCTAACCTAGATTTCTGTTTTCATACTTATATTGAAAGGTTAATAAAATAGGTACTTGTCACTTCCTGTTTTTCTGTATGCTTAATAAAACACTGTTGAAATCTTGAGAACTGTTTGCTCTTCTTGTTCCCAGAATGTGCTGCCCCCAACTGCCAAACTGCAGAATGTACTCCATCAACCATTTGCACGCAAACCGCCCACTCGCCCTTACCCATCAATAAACTTCCCTCCCTGCCCTCTCCAAGGAAAATATATAAGCACTTCTTAAGCTGTTCTCAGGGCTCTCTGCTCTGTTCAAGCGAGCTCTGAGCCCTTGCATGCCGGACTCCCAATAAACCCTTTGCTGTTGCATTAGACAGTCTCTTGGTGGTCTCTTTCATCGATGCTCACCCGACCTTTACTTCTGGTGGCCCCAGCGAGATCCGGCAGCTGCAGATGAAAGACCCCCAACGGGATGCTCTGGGGGTAAATAAGGCCCCTCTTTCTGGTTTCAGGATTCAGGTTAGGGTTTGACAAAATGGCTATTGGTAAAGAGCGTGAGCTCTCTCCCACGGTGGCTGACACACATGTCACAGAGCCACAGGCCATGTCCCTGGGGGATGGACTCGGGAAATCAAGGAACCATAGTCTCCTCGACTCAGTGATATTTTCTTTCAGATTCAGAATTGCCAGCCCATCAGGTTTTGACGGCTACTCAGTCCTGGTCTCAGTATTGGACGTCCATTGCCTGTCTTTATTGTCTTGTCTTGTCTGTGTCATGTGTTGTTGCTTTCACTGTCTGTGTATATTTCATTATGGGACAGAGCACTTCAATGCCTCTGTCCCTGACCCTTAATCACTGGACCAAAGTCACAAAGTCACAGGGCTCACAATCTTTCTTTTTCATTAAAACACCAGACCTGGCAGATTCTGTGTCTCAGAATAACCCACCTTTGTAGTCGGATGGCCTCTAGAAGGATGTTTCTACTTCGCACTAATTTGAAAAGTCTGAGATATTGTCTTTCAGCCGGGGCCACATAGACATCCAGATCAATAGCCATATATCTTAACTTGTCAGGACCTCTGCAAATCTCCTCCTCCATGGGTGAAGCCTTTCCTTGTCCCTGCACCCACTCCTACTCCTTCCCCTATGATTCTATCTCTCAAACTCTCTGTTCCTCAACCTCCACCCTCTGTTCTCCCTGAGTCTCAAGACTCTACTCGTCCTTATCCTCTGCCCTTGTCCCCCAACCCCCAAAACCCTGTAAGTAATTCCCCTGCTGCTGACTCAGCCTCTCCACCATTCGAGGAAGCCAGAATGGCCCAGCGCCCTCCAGATGACTGTCCCATGACACACACAGCGCCTCCTTCCCTGGAGGAAGCTGGCCCGGCTAAAAAAACTCAGAGAACTCGCCAACGTTTTCACACCTGCCTACTTGGAATGACTGCCAACAACTCCTAGGGACTCTCTTCATGACAGAGGAATGAGAGAAAAACCTCCTGGAAGCTAGAAAAAAATATCCTCGGACCTGATGGGCGACCAACACAACTTCCCAACATAATAAAAGCTGCCTTCCCCTTTAACCAACCCAACTGGGACCCCAACACCTTTGAAGATAGGGAGCATCTGTCCAATTATTGCCAGGCTCTAATTGCGGGTATCCAAGGGGCCGCTAGGTGACCAACTAATTTGGCCATGGTAAGAGAAATTAATTAAAGGCCTGATGAATCTTCCTCTATTTTTCTAGAGAGAATTATGGAGGCATATAAGAGATATACTCCTTTCGATCCTCAGGCAGCAGATCAAAAGGCATCTGTCACGATGGCCTTAATTGTTGAAGCTGCCATGGATATTAAAAAAAAAAAGTTAAAAGAGAGATTTAGTCAGAGAAGCCGAAAAAGTATACTATAAGAGAGAAACAGGGAAAAAGAAAGGGAGCAGAGGGAGGATGAGAAAAGCAAAAGAAAGACTAAGGCATTGACTAAGATCCTGGTCACAACAAGAAAGAGGCCAGAAATTAAGACATAAGGTGACAGGAAGCGATACCTGGGCCCGTGCCACAGGCCACCCTGGCCTCAGATCAATGTGCCTACTGTAAAAAAAAAGGACACTGGGCCAAAGAGTGCCCTATAAAGAGACAGACATGCCAGCCAGCCATTCTGACTCTGGGGGATGACTAAGAAAGTTGGGACTCAGATTCTTTCCCCTAGCTCAGGGTAAGATTTGAAGTGTAGGGGACCCCAGTAAACTTTGAAGTGAATACAGGAGCAGTATACTCAGCCCTTAAGGCCCCATTGGGCCGTCTATCAAATAAAAGGTCTGTAGTTCAAAGGGCTAACGGCAGTAAATATCGGGCTTAGATTTCTAAGAGGACCATGGACCTGGGGAAAGGAAAAATCCATCACTCCTTCCTAGTAATCCCAGAATGCCCGCACCCATTGATGGGCAGAGATCTGCTCACCAAGCTCTGGGCCAAAATAACTTTTAACCCTGAAGGCCCCCAAATGAAATTTCTAAATCCTTCAGTAAAAACTCCTATAGTCACGGCTTTCACTATATTAGTAGAAGATGAACGTCCACTCTTCACACCCCCCAAGACTGATCAAACAGGCAAGCTACCCCAGAAATGGATAACAGATTACCGAGATGCATGGGCAAAAACTGCTGTGTTAGGCCTGGCCGTGAAACAACCTCCAATAACAGTGGATTTAAAAACCTCAGCCTCCCCAATCAATGTCAAATAATATCTTCTAAGCATAAAAAGCTAAAGATGGGATAAGGCCCTATATTCAGAAATATCTGGCCTTAGGGGTCCTAAGGCCCTGTCAATTGTCCTGGAACACTCCCCTGCTATTAGAAGAAAAAGCCAGGAACCAGGGACTATCACCCTGTTAAAGACCTAAGAGAGATCAACAACAGAGTGCAGGACATTTACCCCACGGTACCTAATCTGTTCAATCTGCTTTGCACTCTGAACCCTGAGCAGAAATGGTATACTGTTCTGGACTTAAAACAAGCTTTCTTTTGCTTGCCTCTGCATAAAGATAGTCAGTTGCTGTTTGCTTTTGGGTGGGTAGACCCAGAAACCGGAAAGTCTAGTCAACTAACTTGGACTAGACTCGCAGAGGGGTTCAAAAACTCCCCCACTCTCTTTGATGAAGCCCTTCACAGAGATCTCAACAATTTCAGAACTACACACCCCGAATTCACCCAGCTTCAATATGTGGATCACCTGCTACTGGCATCCAACACCAAGGAAAACTGAACTGGGACCCAAGCACTATTATCCGAGCTTGCTCAACTCGGGTAAAGAGCTTCGGCCAAAATTGCCCAATTTGCCAGCAAGAAGTAATCTTCCTCGACTATTTCCTTAGGGGCGGTAAACGATGGCTCACTGAGCCCAGAAAACAAACCATTGAGCAGATACCAAGCCCATCTTACAGCAGACAACTAAGAGTTTCTTGGGATTGCTGGGTTTTGCAGGTTATGGATAAATGGGTTTGAGTCCTTAGCTGCTCCTTTATACCCGCTGTTAAAGGGAGATGCCCAATTCCAATGGACCCCTAAGTACCAGGAAGTTTTAGATAACATCTAAGGACACTGACATTGAACGCCTCAACTTTACTGAGCTCAGCCTGCAATTACAGAAAGCCCTACACTACGTTAAAAATGTACATCAACTCACTCACCTTGGTTCAAAGAAACTGCAGGCATTCCTGTAGGATTAAGAACAGAGTTTTCCACTAACTGACGCACAGCGAAAGGAAATAATTGAACTGGTAACAAAAGCCTGTCGGGTCAGTCAATTGTTTAATGCTTACCCTTCCAAGTTTCTTAGACGAAAGCACCTACGAGGAACCAGACCAGGACAATTCTGGGAAGTGGACATTACTGAAATTAAGCCAGCAAGGTATGGACTTAAATATCTCCTAGTCTTTGTGGATACATTCTCAGGATGGATTGAAGCCTTACACACACACACACACACACACACACACACACACACACACACAGAAAAAAAAAAAAAAAAAACGGCGCAAATGGTTCTCAAGAAGATCCTGGAAGATATTTTTCCAAGATACGGTCTGTCTAAGATAATAGGGTCTAATAATGGACTTGTGTTCATGGCCCAGGTAAGTCAGGTGTGGATTAATTGTAAGTTACATTATGCTTATATACCCCAGAGCTCAGGAGAGGTAGAAAAAATAAATAGAACCATTAAACAGACCTTAACAAAATTAAGCTTAGAGACCGGCATAAAAATTGGACTATGCTCCTGCCTTA